>NC_090654.1:173544691-173844691 GCF_040937935.1 Hyperolius riggenbachi | reverse complement strand
AATCTGTGCGATCTGATGCCGGTTTCTCAGATGTTCCTGTCGATTGTGATCGGCGTGAGTGTGTCAGGTTTGTCAATGATTTGTGTGATCCCTTGTCATGTAAAAACAGATCTTCTTCTCTCAGTACTACTTTAAGATCCTCCATCTATGATCTTGCTATGGTGAAAATTCCCAAACTATGCAGTTTCAAGAGTAAAATTAATATGATTTCTCATGTTGTTGTCACAACTTCCCCTAACATGGTTCAGTATGAATGCTCAGACCTAGTCAGGTGTGAATGGGAGCCCCCGTTCCAGAAAAAACAGCTCGAAGCGTTGGCGTATGAATTGGAGAACGATTCAGAGTCGTTTTGTGAGTACTACATTGCCAGAAGTGAATCTGTCTTGAGAGCATGTATAAGTTATGCTTCCGCCTTAAGAGAAAAAAAGGGGTGTGAATTTGACTTTGTGAGTCCGCTGATTTGTATGTGGAAAATGATTCTGAATGAATTACGTGTACGTCATTCAGGTGACGTTTGTAAAGGAACATTGTCAGCTGGCGTTTCTGAGATCCAGCAATCCAGCCTGGAGACCTCAGAATCCCTGTCTTTGGAGTGTTCGGTTTCGCAACCTAAAGCGATTGTGGATTCGCAAATTTTGCGTTCTGTCTCCTCGGATTCGACATCGTTAGCCGAGTCTAAGAATGAGACAGCACTTTGGTTTTGTGAACCTGATACTGAAGCACCTTTGCTCTGTCCAGAGAAGATGTCTCTGAGCCTGCCCTGTATCATGAATAAAGACATTATGTCCACTCGCATTGACATTTGCGAGTCTGATTCTGAAGTAAGTACTGGCTCTCCACCCAGTAATCTGGATGAGCCAATATTACCTTGTTTAAAATCTCCTGCAGTGTCCCTAGAGGCTCGTCTAGGTATTGCAACCATTGTTACCTGTTTCTCTGCTATTTTGGAATTGCAGTCTGGTTTGACTGCTATGGAGGAATTTCCCTGCAGTGAAACGAAACTCAGAAAGCCAGAGTTAGTTTCACTAGATATTTCTGTGTATCCCTGTCCTGATGATGAAATTCAGTCTCAGTTTATGGTGGAACCTTCCCTGGGACATCTGCCCGGTTCACAAAATAAAGTTCAAGCCTTGCCCTGTAACATGGATAGTTCAGAATCCTTCTTAGGAAACTTGAAAAAGGATGTTCCTGAGGTCCTGTCTGACCTCCTGGAGATCTCCGAGTTCCTCCCAAAGGGTGCAGAACTTGTAGGAGACGTCTCCTGCCCCCCAAGTCCTTCTGAGGTGTTGCCCACTTCAGTAGGCATTGCTGCCTTGCTGGCTACCTTTTCAGCTCTGATGGAGCTTCACGCCTGTGTAGTCAATGATGATATTATTGTCACAGAAATTTCTGAATTTGTATCCGAGTCTTCTTTTGAAAGTCCAGTGCCTGTGACCTCCACTCATGATGTTTCTCTGCCCGGTACTGGTTTTGGTCTTGACGTGCCGGACTCTGAGGTTGGCAGTTCCCCGACATGTCCTGAGGTTTCTCCTGTGCTGGTGTACCCCAGTGTGCTCTGTGACCCAGAAAGCCCAAGTGTGCCTCGGTTACCAGCGTACTTAGATACTTCCTCGGTGGAGACATGCTCTGATATGGCCTGCCTGCTTGCATGCCCAGAAGTGGTCCCTGAAAGTCTTGATCTTGATGGGTGTCCTCGTAATTCTGAATCCGGAATTGTCATTGGATCCATGGGGGTTCTTGGTAATTCTCCATGTGAGCCTGGTGATTGTTCTACCCTCTTGGGATCTCTGTGGAGCTTCAAAAGGTTCTGGGAGATTCCGGGAGAGATTTTGCTTGGTACCCTGGATAAGATCAACGGTGGCTTTTGTGTTGTAAGGGACACTTCGAACAGGTATTGTGGCAGGTTTGGTATTTTCGGACGCTCCTTGGAAGGTGGTGGGTATTGTCTGGAGGGTGTCGATGGCTTCTTCTCTGGCGTTCACAGTCCTGATGGGTGTTATACTGAGACTGGTAGTACTGATGGGCATGTTTCGGTGGCTTCTGTTTCAGATGAGGTCGGTTTCGGGTGGACTGACTCTGGAATTGGACCTTGTCGGGCTGCCCCGACCTTCATGAGTCTTCTGTTAGAATGGTTTGGAGATATCGGTTTTGAGGGTCGTCTGGAATTCGACCCTAGAAGGGGGGGTACTGTGAGAATCTGCTCAGCTGCCTGTGCAGACAGGCAGCGTTTTGACCACTGTTCACGTCTGCATTCTGCAGGTCTCTTTAAGAGAGACTTTCTGTCAGTTCTGCAGCTTGTGTTGCTGAGGAATTTGCATACATTAGTCATGCAAATCCGTTACCTGCCTTCTTTTGATGACTAGCACTATAAAAGTATTTTGCTCCCAGAATGCTTTGCTGGACATTTCCCTTCCATGGTCTGTTCCTGATGGACACTGCTGGAGTGTCAGCCATTGCTATCTAGTATAGTTAATTCCTGGGGGTTGCTTTAGGCTCCCCTTCTAGTCCAGTCAGGTTGTATTATCTGTTTTGCCTGTTCCGTCTGTCTTGTGTTTGGATCGTACAAGCCCTAGCGTTAGCGGCTGTGGATCCTTCTGATTGAGTCTGGAGTGTAGGTTGAAACAGCGGTTGTTTCTGCCTACCTCATCTGTTCTGTCTGCCGTGTGTTTGGATCGCACTCGCCCTAGCGCTGGTGCTGGGGATCCTTCTGTTCTGTCTCCTGGGATCGCGCTAGCCACTTTTCGCTAGCGCTGGGGATCCTTCTGTTCTGTCTTCTGGGATCGCGCTAGCCACTTTTCGCTAGCGCTGGGGATCCTTCTGTTCTGCTACTCTGTCTCCTGGGATCGCGCTAGCCACTTTTCGCTAGCGCTGGGGATCCTTCTGTTCTGTCTTCTGGGATCGCGCTAGCCACTTTTCGCTAGCGCTGGGGATCCTTCTGTTCTGCTACTCTGTCTCCTGGGATCGCGCTAGCCACTTTTTGCTAGCGCTGGGGATCCTTCTGTTCTGTCTTCTGGGATCGCGCTAGCCACTTTTCGCTAGCGCTGGGGATCCTTCTGTTCTGCTACTCTGTCTCCTGGGATCGCGCTAGCTACTTTTCGCTAGCGCTGGGGATCCTTCTGTTCTGTCTTCTGGGATCGCGCTAGCCACTTTTCGCTAGCGCTGGGGATCCTTCTGTTCTGCTACTCTGTACTTGGATCGCGCTAGCCACTTTTCGCTAGTGCTGTGGATCCTATCTCTTGCTTGTCCCTGTTTTCGTGTGTCTGTCTTGTCTGATTCGAAACGCTTGCTGTAGGCTCGGTGAGGTAACCGTTAAGCAAGCGCTCGCGTTCTCTGTTTCGTGTTTGTCTGTCTTTGGTTAGTTAGGCGTGCTTGTCTCTGTTGTGCGTAACACGCGGAGACCGCGCACGAACGCGTGCACTGTTGCGAATGAGTGCGGTGTTCGCGTTCAGCTAGCATTTGTTATTTTCTTTATCTTTCTCTTTGTATGATTTGCTGTGCCTTTGCTACCCTTGTGCTCTGTCCTGCTCAGTCTTGTGTCGCTATTGGCAATCGCCATTCTTGCGATTGCGTTTCCTACTTCGTTTCCGCCGTTGTGTGTTCGCCGTCGCTGGGTGGCGACTAATTTGGTGGGCACACATTGGTTCTGTCCTTTTGCTCTGTTCCCTGTGGGCTATCCAGCCCTGCCTGATTGTACCTTGTCCCGGATCTGTACAATTCCCATTTGGCATCTGTGGCTGTGCAGCGGCTGTGTTCGCCTGCACTCCACAGCGCCATCTGCCGGTGGGAATTGCCCTCTGCGGGTGCATAGCACCTAGCCTGGGTGTCCGCAATAATACGCTTGTGGAGGAAATCCGCCGCGTCAGCGCACGTCTGGTGCGCTGACCACGGAGACGATTCCGCAATCGTTACAAATACAAGTTCAAATACATACATAGTTAATGTGAGGTTTGAGACGACACCAGTATTGGTACACAGTCATATGATAAATTACAGCAGCATATAAAAAACTAGGAGGAGGTCCCTGCCCTTGCAAGCTTACAATCTAGAGGGTGTTGAGGTGGAGACACTAGGGAAGGAGACACAGGATGTACTGCATAAGGCAAAGAGCCTCCACTGTAACTTACAGCCAAATTATTGTCTTATCTGAAAAGGTGCGTTTTGAGAGTCTGAAGATTTCCAGGTTCAGAAAATGACAGGCTGTGAGAGAGCGTTCCAATGGAGAGGTGATGCACGTGAGAAGTCCTGGATGCAGGAGGGAGAGTAGATAACTAAGGTAGAGGACAAGAGGGTATTCTGGGAGAAGCAAAGGTTTCAAGTGGGAATCTGGGATGGTATCTGGAGATTAATGAGAAAATGTATGGTGGTGACAATTTATGTAGAGCTTTGTATGATCGGATGAGGAATTTAAACTGCATCCATGGCTGTGATTGTTAGTTGTGGGAAGGTACCATCTTGACCCAGTCAGGGAGATACTTTTTGCCCTTGGAGGCTTCTTTTCTCTGGGTTGCAGTGCAGTGAAACCCAGGAGGTTGATGAAGGTAGATGCATGCCATTTTTTTACTTAAATAAGTATATAACTATATGTAACTCACAGACCAGTAGAAATTAAGTGTCTTTATAATAGAGTGTCAGTTTCATTCAGGACCCCAGCTAAGTGGAATCTTAATTGTGCTGGGTTCAATGCACCACACTGGAGAACATATACTGTATGTTTGTACAAATTTGATTGTTACTCTTGAACTTAAGTTGCAATAAACATTGACCCTTTCCAATCCCATTTTCTGGTTCACCTACGTCCCCCCAGCACTTACTTTTCAGGTGTGTGTGTGTGTGTGTGTGCGATGGGGGGGTTAGGCTGGATCAATCTAAAGAGTGATTGATCCAGATGGTCTCTACCTCTTTGCACTAGAACAGGGGTCGGGAACCTTTTTGGCTGAGAGAACCATAAACGCCATATATTTTAAAATGTATTTCTGTGAGAGCCTTACAATATGTTTCAAACTGGGACAGTGCGCATGCGCAGCAGAGGCCTCATGTCCCTGTTGCCATGGTGATGTGTATAGATGTCGCGAACCTCCGATTTTTGGTTTGCGAACCCCATTCGCGAACTTCCGCGGAAGGTTCGGTTTGCGTAAAAGTTCGCGAACCGCAATAGACTTCAATGGGGAGGCGAACTTTGAAAAATAGAAAAAAATATGCTGGCCAGAAAAGTGATGGAAAACATGTTTCAAGGGGTCTAACACCTGGACCCCCAGGTGGCGGAGTGGGATAGACACCAAAAGTCCCGGGGAAAAATCTGGATTTGACGCAAAGCAGCGTTTTAAGGGCAGAAATCACATTGAATTCTAGATTGCAGGCCTAAAGTGCTTTTAAACATCTTGCATGTGTATACATCAATCAGGGAGTGTAATTAGAGTACTGCTTCACACTGACACACCAAACTCACTGTGTAACGCACCGCAAACAGCTGTTTGCGTAGTGACGGCCATGCTGGACTGGTGCGCAACATGGCCAGAGTGCAGGCCGTGGCAGTTTTCCAGCCCATATGGTCGCCGGGCTGTGGTAGCTCAATGATAGAACAGTGACTGTCCAGCTGGTCAAATTTGGTCTGTCCACAATGAAGCAACAACCTTATTATCTTCTTGTATGTAGGTAGGCTAGGTAGGAGTCCCAGTATAGGTAGGTAGGCATAGGTAGGAGACCCAGTATAGGTAGGTAGGCATAGGTAGGTGCCTCAGTAGTTAGCTAGGCATAGGTAGGAGTCCCAGTATAGGTAGGTAAGCATAGGTAGGAGTCCCAGTATAGGTAGGTAGGCATAGGTAGGAGTCCCAGTATATGTAGGTAGGCATAGGTAGGTGCCTCAGTAGTTAGCTAGGCATAGGTAGGAGACCCAGTATAGGTAGGTAGGCATAGGTAGGAGACCCAGTATAGGTAGGTAGGCATAGGTAGGTGCCTCAGTAGTTAGCTAGGCATAGGTAGGAGTCCCAGTATAGGTAGGTAAGCATAGGTAGGAGTCCCAGTATAGGTAGGTAGGCATAGGTAGGAGTCCCAGTATATGTAGGTAGGCATAGGTAGGTGCCTCAGTAGTTAGCTAGGCATAGGTAGGAAACCCAGTATAGGTAGGTAGGCATAGGTCGGAGTCCCAGTATAGGTAGGTAGGCATAAGTAGGTCCCCTAGTATAGGTAGGTAGGTAGGTGTCCCCATATAGGTAAGTAGGTGCCCCAGGAGTTAGGTAGGCATAGGTAGGTGTCCCAGTATAGATAGTTAGATCAAACAAATCAAAAAGACCGCACTCACGTCAGTGGGTACGCTGGTGCCGGGCTCCCAGGCCATCACATCCAATCATCATGAAGGAGTCCGCACACAGACTAATCGGAGCAATCACCGTAAATTTATTGTCCCATCACATGTATAGATACAAGAGTCTGACCTGCATAGGCCGACGATCGTTTCGGGGCCACTCAGGGTCCCCTTTATCTAGGCGGGTAGCAGAAAAGACATATACACCTTGTCATTGCAAGAACATCACAATAAATACCCCCAAACACAAATCCCCAACCCCACCCATGGGCGTGTACATCAATCAAAAAGACGTTAAACATTTGAATGACCCAAACTGTGCCCCGTCATTGGGTCTCCTCACCTGTCAGTCAGTCCGTTCAGCCCCGCTCAGGACTCCACATACCCACATCAGAGCGCATCCCACAAACCTCCGTCCGTGGGGTGGGCGTGGCCAATGGTCACCGGAAAAAATCGTCCACCAATCAGAGTGCCAGTACGTCACGCGTCACGCGTACGCATAGACGCACTGTCACATGGCATGCGTACATCCAACTGGGTGCCAGCGCGCGACTTATGCGCGCATAGCCGCACACCCACACGCGCGCACGCGTACAGCAAAAACCTCCTTCCGGGGCGTAGGCGTGGCCGATGGCCACCGCACGCACCATCCACCAATCAAAGTACCAATGCGTCACGCGTCACACGTACGCATAGACGCATTGTCCCATGGCATGCGTACACCCAACGGGGTGCCAGCACGTCATATATACGCATGGACGCATGCCTCCATGCACGCATGCGTACATCCCAGCTGCAAAAAGCAGTCTCCACGGGGCGCACGACAAGACGTCATACGCAACCATCATGTGGGCATAAATACAAAAAACAGCGCAGCACATTCCACGCGCATGCGTACGCTCCGCAACCCGTCGCCATGGTGACCAATCATGCCCCTAAATGTAGCCACACACTATAACAGTATGGAACCACATAAAGGACATGATGCCCCTTCAGCAGGCACATAGAGCCCCAGAGCAGGCGGACTGTATGCAACACAGGTGAAACTTATATCAGGCCAATGCCCAAACGGTAATAAATGACCAAAACATACATATTCACATTTAGGGATATAAAGGATATGATGAAGGGGGCATCCGACAACCCTCGAAGTGCATGTGACAACCCCTATGAAACATAAACATGAAACATATGTAATCATAAAAACATTTAAAAACAATCCTGTTGCAAAAAAAAGGTTATATAGCACATTATCGCTCACCTAGAAAGCATGACAGCCCATTATTGCTGTTCAAACCATTAGGCTTAACAGTATTCAATGTGAAAATCCAAAACGCTTCCCTTTGTAGCAAACGCTTTTTACGATCCCCACCTCTTCTAGGGGCCACTACCTGTTCAATAGCCATCCCCCTCAGGCTGTGCATGCTGTGTCCTGCCTCAAGAAAATGCACCGCCACTGGTTTAGTGGCATCTGGTTTTCTACCCTTCTCCTCTGCCTCAAGTGCCATTTTAATGTCACTGCGATGCTTCTGAAATCGCTTCTTGAACGCCCCCGTGGTCTTACCCACATAGGCGAGGCCACAGGGACACTTCAAGAGATACACCACGAAATCAGAATCGCAGTTCAAGTATTGTTTAATACTATACTTTTGACAAGTATGGGGGTGAACAAAATACCCTCCAGTATTCAATGCTGTACACACATTGCACTTGAAACACTTAAAGCACCCCGTTTTCTTGGACAGCGCCACTTGGGGTTTGGCATATTTGTGCCAAGGATCAGCCTCCACCAATCTAGCCCTAAGACTTGGACATGACCTGTAGGAATGCAGAGGTTTTTTCTTAACCAAATCAGGGAGAGATTTATCCGCCGTCAGTATAGGTAAATGAGTCTCCACAATACGCTGTATTCCCTTAGCTGCACGACTATACGTCTGCACAAACGGAATTCCCGTCTCACTGTTACGGTCCCGTCGATTCAATCCTCGCCATCTATCCTCTGCCCTCCTCAAGGCCGTCTCAAGAACATCCTCAGGATAACCCCTCTCCTTGAACCTGCGTGTCATCAGAGAAATCTGGGCTGCTCGATCGGATACATCATTGCAAATGCGCAGCACCCTAAGGTAATGCGACACTGGCAACGAGTTTTTCAAGTGCTCCGGATGAAAACTTTCATACCTCAGCAGGCTATTGCGATCGGTGGGTTTTTGATATAGGGTCGTGCGGAAACCCCAGTCCTCAATAATGACACGCACGTCCAGAAACGTGACACTCGTCGGGGACCATTCCGGATTGAAAACAATACCACTGGCTAGGCCATTCAAAAACTCAATGAATGCCCTCAGGGCACTCTCATCACCTCTCCAGACCAGGAAGATGTCGTCAATAAAAATGGGTCATTCAAATGTTTAACGTCTTTTTGATTGATGTACACGCCCATGGGTGAGGTTGGGGATTTGTGTTTGGGGGTATTTATTGTGATGTTCTTGCAATGACAAGGTGTATATGTCTTTTCTGCTACCCGCCTTGATAAAGGGGACCCTGAGTGGCCCCGAAACGATCGTCGGCCTATGCAGGTCAGACTCTTGTATCTATACATGTGATGGGACAATAAATTTACGGTGATTGCTCCGATTAGTCTGTGTGCGGACTCCTTCATGATGATTAGTATAGATAGTTAGGCAGGGCCTAGCTGGCACAGTAATAACAATTACCAAGGTCCAGCTGCAACAGATAGGGCTGTATAATGTCAGTGTCAGTGAGCAACACACACAAAAAAAAACACATCAGGAGAACATTAGCTCTGAAAAGAGCTGTTGAGGGGTGCTATTTTAGCAATAACAATCAGCCAGGAGCAAGCCAAGAGCCTAACTAATCTTTCCCTAGGAGAAAAAATCTGCAGCAGCTCTCCCTAGTCTGTCTATTTGCAGCAGGCACACAAGTGAGTGTCATGGCCAGCGAGCCTGCCTTATATAAGGGGGGGGGGGGGCTCCAGGGCTTAGTGTAGCCTGAATGGCTACAATGTGCCTGCTGACTGTGATGCAGAGGGTCAAAGTTGACCCTCATAGTGCATTATGGGGCGAATCGAACTTCCGCAAAAGTTCGCTTGGTCCAGGCGAACGTGAACCCCCAAAGTTCGCCTGGAACCGTTCGCGGGCGAACCGTTCGCTACATCTCTAGTGATGTGTATACAGTTGACTCTCCGGGCAGCGGAAATGTCAGACACGTCTTCAGCTTCTCTTGGGTTTCAGCAACATCAGCAATTTCCCCAAGAGCCAGACACGAGAAATACCCGACTAACAGCTTGTACAATTAGCTAGCTGACTTGGGGGTTGATTCACTTTGTAGGACGAGATCCCCGCACTTTGGCCCAGTAGGCTGCCTGTCAAGTGACAGGCAGCCTATTGGGCCAATCAAAGTGCGGGGGTCTCATCCTACAAAGTCACGTGACCTGACAGGTCCAGAGTGGGACAATTGGAGCAGCTGTTCATTTTGGGGGGAGCATGAGTAAGTTAGTAGTGCACGCTACAGCAGTAGCGTGTCTGCTTTGAAAATTTTACTTGTGCTGCCACACTAAGCTGCACTGCTTGAGCAGTGTAGCTTAGTGAATCAACCCTTACTGATTTGTCTGTGAGCCAGATGTAGCCATCAAAAGAGCCACATCTGGCTCCCGAGCCATAGGTTCCCTACCCCTGCACTAGAGAAAGTAGGTGACCCAGCATCAAGAGGGGGGGGGGGGGGGGGCTGGTGCCAGCTTAGGCATTGTAGCTCCAACCCCTTGCACAGTTGCTCTATGTAACCAGTCATGTTTCAGCTGATGGTTCTGACCGATTCCTCTGGCCAGCTTATCTAGTTGTGTTTACATGTGATAAATCAGACTGTATACCTGTATGGGGGTGGCAATGTATGTGCAATTGTCACTCAGTGGCCATAAAACAACTTAGAATGCCAGCAGGTTGGATATTATGTGGATATTAGAGAATTTATATGGTTGGACAAATCTTGTATAACCATAGACTTGAATAAGTTATATTTTATAGTACTAAGGAAAAGTTGTGAAGTTAAGGAAAAGGCAAACCACTCCAGAATCTTTCCTTCTTCTAACATTCTTTGACATGTCAGCACAACTAACTAAAGAGCTACACTTTCACTTGTGGTGGTATGCTGTGGATCTTTTTTGAACCTTTTGGTACCACAGTGACAGCTCCTGTCCAGATGTTTAGTAATATTACAGTGTGTGACCCATGCTTCCAAATAGGAGAATCAAGATGTGCTACTGATAACTAACTAAAGAGCTACACTTTCACTTTATTACAGATATCAAAGAAGGCCCACAACAATATTTCCAGAATAGCAGCTGAACTATGTTCTGTGGGTGGTATGCTGTGGATCTCTTTTGTTTTCAATATTTTTTATTGAATTTTAAAGAACATACACAAACAAGGAACAGTTCAAACAATTGTACATGGTTGAGATGACTATGAATGCGACCCACACAGGGGGGCACTCAGATAAACTGAACCATGGTTGAAGGGCGACCCGGCAGCGCGTGGCATCATATACCGGGGGGTCCCAACCAGGATGGTGAACATGTACAAATCAAACATAAGAACAAAGAACACAAATGTTTAAACCTGAAAGGTTTCTCGACGACCAGAGCCGAGAACCAGAGGTCACAGAAAAGGGCTATCGAGGGGAGAAGAGGAAATTGTGGCTGAATAGAGTACTGGTTAAGGGCACTGCCTTTGACATGGGAGACCAGGGTTCGAATCCTGGCTAGGGCAGTACCTATTCAGTAAGGAGTTCAAGGCAAGACTCCCTAACACTGCAGGGTGGCCTCCTGAGTGCGTCCCAGTGGCTGCAGCTCTTGAGCGCTTTGAGTCCGACAGGAGAAAAGCGCTATATAAATGTTTGGATTAATATTATTATTATTATAAATTATTTCCATCTTCTTCCAATAAGCCCCCACCTCTTACCTAGAGGAAGGATAGGCAGAGAGGGAGCAGAGAGAGCAGAGCGAAAGAGAGGTAGACCAGAGGGGAAGGAGGAGGGGAGAGATAGACAAGAGGAGTCCTATGGGGTACTCATGAGATCAACAGGTAGTGTACAGATCAGAGTCTAAACCCAGGAATTCAGGATCTCTTTTGAACCTTTTTGGTACCACAGTGACAGCTCCTGTCCAGAAGCTCAGTTATATTACAGTGTGTGACCCATGCTTCCAAATAGGAAAATCAATATATGCTACTGATAAATTACCAAATGCATTTGAAAGGAAAACTAATATTTATGTAGATATTTATTCTGCTGTTTATACATACTGGTACATTAGATACATGTATTTACCTTTAACATGTATAATTGTAAACAGGACTTTTCTTAAAGGTTTTCGTGGGATTGCAGCCCCAAGTAAATACTCAAGTGATAAGTAGCATTAGAATGTTAAGCAGTTGGAAGTTTTGTTTGTGTGTGAGAGACAATGCACATGTAACATTCCAATTACAGACATGGCAGTTTACAAGCTGATCATACAACAGTAACACATGTTCCTGATCTGTATACCAGCCACTGGTACTTTGCAGAACGACACACAAATAGCCTTAAATATATAGTAGGGTTTATCATAATTCACTTGGCGCCAGCATCTGTTGTGCAAAAGAGACATAAGGGTTACAAAGTTGGGTTTACGTTAAAGTAGCAGATAAACTTGTCTGGGATAATCTATTTATATGATTTGGTATTTGGAGGTTTACAGTAAATTCTGCTGCGCAAGAGATAGTAAGTGGCAGGTTGGATTATGATATAATTTTTATTATATACACACTCTAGCAAAGGGATTAAAGTGACCTCTTTGCAGGACTATGAAAAGAAAATTTCTGTGCTAGAGATCACACGCACGGGTTCTTCAGGCTGAAGACATCTGTTTATTTTATGTAAATGGTATTCAAGTGTTTGCATGAATTTTATACTAAGGAGGAAAGACAAATATAGTTCATGTAGTAGAGACAATAAGAGCACATTTAGTTAAAGGGTGAACAAACCTAAAACATTATGGGGCTTATGTAGAAATATTTATAAAGAACTACGTAAGATATTTCTATCCAATCAGACTTGTACATTTTTAAAACAGAGCTCTAGAGACCTATCAGTTCTTGTACCCTTCTTAATCATTAGCAGTGCTAAGCAACATATTTACAAAACAAATTATTCAGCACCTGAGAAGCAATTGTAAATATTCTTCTAAATATACTTCTCCCACGATCCCTAGAGAACAGCTTTCTGCTGGAGAAAAGATCCCTCCCTGTGCTTAGGTCACCTGTATGAGATGTAAGAACTACCAGGGTTGGTTCTCTCATGAAGCAAGGTGAAACATTTGCATGAGGCTCAGAGATTACAGGGGCAGCATTTTGTACTGTGTTTACACTAACATCATGCACTCAGCGTAGGAGGAGAACGAGGTGAAGAGGTCATCATTAGGGAAAAGCAGTGTGTTGTGCTGTGTGAGGAGTCTGACAGTAAGTGAGGAGGGGGGAGGCAGGAGAGCAGCAGTGTTTCCTTTGACTTGCACAGCAGAAAGGGAGGTGGCACTGCTGCCCTGACTGAGGAGGAACAGACTCACAGCCAGCGAGTATGCTATTGTGTTGACCTGCAGCATGCCATTTGAAAACATTAAATCAAGTGGAGTAAACTGTTGGGTGCTGTGCAATCATTCCAAATCTAGGGGAGGGGGGTGCATCCTCACAAGTTTGCCTCAGGCAGCAAAAATCTATAACCAGCCCTGAGAACTGCTGTCTGAGTTAAGCTAAGTCCCTACTGGAAGATGGATTGGGGGATCTCCAGGGCTGACAAGGGCTCATTCTCCAATCCATCTTCCAAAATCACGTACCCCTGAAGCAAATGACCTGATGCGAACTATCGTTTAAACTATCATGATAATTTGCACAAAATCAATAGGAATAAAATAAATGATCACTCGTTTAATGATCAGTCATGATGGTTGTTCAATACAAACAATTGTGGTGGATAGTTGTTACTACAATGTTACACGATATCAGAAAATGATTGTTTGCCATAAAAAATAATCATAAAAATTGCGTTGTGGGTATGGACCTTACAGTTTTAGGTAGGCAATCAGTGTTCTAGGCCCTTGCCTACAAACACTGATGTGCTAAGAGGAGACACTGCCAGGCTGCATTGTTTTGATTTGGGAAAGAAGTAGGCATCGAGTGGCCTGGATCACCAGTCAATCTAGTTAATGCAGGTACCATGATATCTCGGGAGTGTAGCATTAAAAAATCTACATTATAAAGCACCTGTGATATTAATAACATTGAGAAATTGTTGCCATATGTCAATATCTGTTGTGCCTTGTTTTGTTTCACAATGCCTAGCCGCTCATTATGCTTCTGCAGCTCCCAGGTCCTTCTTTCCAACTACAAGCACAAGGTTTAGTGCATAATTGGTGCCCTTCTGTATGTTTTATATTAGCAGTATCGCGCTTTCACCGCCGTCAGTTTCCTCGCAGTTTTAAGCCTTTGCTATATAATGTATTTCCATGGATTAGGGCTGACTGCAGTTTAAAATATGACACCTTACATTGAGTGGCTGCTAGATGATGTATGACTATGAGTACTAGTGAGAGATGGGGTCCTGCCTGTTAGAACCCAGCTAAATCTGCAGTTTGATTAAACCCTCCCACTTGTCAGGATCCTTAATAATGGTAGCTACATAATTCCAGATTTCAAAGTTGTATGAAACCCAGCATGTTTTATTTGCTCTAAAAGATTATTTACAGCATATAATATGCTACCACATTTTTTTTAAGCAGAACAGCATTCAAACAGTTAAACAAATGACTCACTTTTTTAATAGAAAGCTCCCTTCAGTGAGATATGAATCCAAAGAGGTGATAACATTATCTTGTGTTTACTTTATTGTAGCAAGAGAGAAATGTAAACATTCTCTGGCAGTGCTGAAATCTAACCTGTGCCGATCAGACACAGCTAAGAAAAATTCACTGGGTACATTGCAATTTATAAATACCATAGCTATGACAGCATAATGGCAACTTTCAAAGCAAATAAACTGTACTTTGGGAACTTGTCATTTCTAACTGAATAATAATACTTGTGCACAGAAACAAATATGATAACTGTATGGGTGATAAAAAGTAGGAAAACAAATTTTTATTGAAGATTATGTCAGAGTTTAATACTGCTTTAAGATAATTTTAGAAAGTCCTGCCTGCCTCCACAGGTTCCATCCCAAACTGGCATTTGTAAATGGTATCTTAGGGTTGTTGTATATATTATCCTTTTTTTTCCAGGAACACCAGGTTATAAAAGCAGATTTAACGAAGGGAGACCTGGTGGGGATATTAGCTAAGGGAACACTGCTAAGAGTCATTCTATGTGGATTCACGATTTGGGGTTCTTAGTTTTTGGTTTCAAAATTTTTATTGAAAATTTCAACTGTGACAAACATAACAGATGCATGAAAAAGGATATTTCAAAGGTCTTCCAAATTTTTTGCTATAGTTATCTTTGCTGAAAGGAATAGATATGAGGCTAGCTTGTATTGGGACTCTGATCTTCTATGTGGTTATGGAAAAGTGTGATCCATGGGTCTTTGCATATAGTCACATGAAAGAGAGATTGTAGTAACCAAAGGTTCTGCACCATAATCTAGTCAGTCTAGGACACTGCTACCAGATATGGAGCATAGTACCCTCCCTTCCGCATCCCCTTGTTGCAAGTCTGGCAGGAACTAGGTACCATCTGGTTAGCACTTTGTAGGCTTATTCCATTGCAAAAATGTTGGTAGAACAACATGCGACTCTCTGCCAGCTATCAACCCAGTCTACTTGGTCCTTGGTCTGTCCCATCTCCCGTTCCCAACTAGATATGTAGGCATGCTGTCTGGCAGCATCGGGGTGTGACAGCCTATTGCAGATAACAGAGATGGAACCGGGCCTGGATGGATTCAGGAGACACATGTTCTCAAAAAAAGAAGGAAGTAGGGGGAAATCCCTACCTCGAATAAGGGATGAAATCCAGTGTTTAATTTGCATAAACCAAAAGAGCTCCTGGGGGAAGGGTGGTATTTACCTCGAATGTCAGCCCATGTGATCAGGCCCCTGCCGCTAAGAAAATCTTTAACCAGGAGAAATTGATAGTCAACCCACCATTTAAATGAGTTGGGATTGTCGTAGCCAGGAGGAAAGAGGGGGTGGTGGGTGATGGGTATTAACATTAGATGTGAGGACTGCAGGCCTCCAGAGTACCTGAAGGAGTCCCAAATGGCTAAATCAGTTGAGAGGAACGGACTAAGGGTGGAAGGTCATAGGTGTTTAGGGGTAAGATTGTTAGTTTTTAAAATAAATTTGTACTATAAGTGCACTAAAGCTTTACATGCCAATATTCCAGAAGGCAGAATGGATATGGTGGCACACAGGTGGTCATTTTTTGAGTGGGAGAATGGTTATGGGATAGTGTTGCATGCGTACGACAGCAACTCTAGACTTTTTACATCCAAAGAGCAAGAAACTGAATGTAGCACCTAAACTTCTCTTGTTATGCATTAATAACTATCACTGATCACTTGACAAGGTATTTTAGTATGGCATAAAGTCTGGCAACCAACATTTAATCATTCATTCTCTTTTCCATAGAAGCAAAGCTTTTGCTTTTATTCTACATGGATGCCATCAAAAAGCCTTATGACAGTCATGTTGTGTTGCACTTGGCAGTGTATCCTATATAATAATCTCTGTGTCCTCCTGTGTCCGTGTGTTTTGGTCAGCACGCCTGCGTGGGATGCAGGCTGACTTGGGACAACACAGGAGGACTGGTGCAGGGGGAGGGAAGACATGTGCGTGCTTGGTGGTGCATGCTGACCATGCAGGTATTGCGGTGGCATCGGCGGAAGAGGGGGGTGAGGGCCGTGGCAGCCGAGGTCAAGCACCCATTATTTTAACGAGCCTAAGGTCCTACTTTAATATAAAAACTGAAATGTTGCATGAGAGGTACTCTTTGGCAAATGATTTCATGGAATTTTCTTTGCTAAGTAGACAAGGAACATTCCCTATTTGATGCATACCTCTTGATGGAGTCCTGGGAACGTAACGATACAGATGTTTCTCTGATTACTTTTGCATGATAGGTTGATTGTTACAGAATAATCCAAAACCCTCCATGCCTCTCTCCAGCTGGCTCTCAGCACTTATCTTTGCACTCACACTCTCCTAAAGAAAAAATCCTGGCGCCGTTGTTACCTTATACATAAAACTTGCAAGTGCAGGGTCTGAAATGGAACGTATAAGTCACAGTTACTAGTTCAGGAAACGTTTACATTTTTATTCCATGATGATCTAAGCTTCCATCGTTTACTGACTTGGAGTTTTAATCACGCCTGAAAATGTTTCTGCTAAATCGCAGGTTCTTTATTATTGCCTGGGGTTCAGTGAAATGCCTTGGCTGTCAAGTTGTAAAGAGAAGAGAAGCCCTGCATGTGAACCTGTGATTTCCACCGCTTTCCCCAGAGGCAACATTCATTCCTTCTTAAAAGACGTTTCTCTCCTCTGGAATTTTCATTGCTTTCATAAATGAGAGGATTTTCCTTCTTTTGTGTGTGCCAGTGGTACATTGTCTCAGTACCGATATCAGCCTGTGCAGCAGCAGTTTTATATTTACCACCTCGGTATTATATTTGTTTACACAGATTATTAAGTTCTTCTTTAAGGCTCGTACACTTAAAGCGGAATATAACCCTGCATTTCAACTTTGCTCTAAAACATTCTTTACAGCATATTATATGCAACCAGCATTTTTCTTTTACTAGACCAGCATTGGAAGGGTTACACACAGAGCTTTAAAGTTCCTGGAGAGAACTGCTCCCCGCAGCCAAAGTTTAGATAGATACATTTAAGCAAAACAAAATGTAACAACTGTGGAATGTGACTCACTCTCTTTGACTGAGCAGGAGCTGGAGGACAGCCAAATAGTGTGTAACATTCCTCACTTGTTACATTTTATTTTACTTAAATGTATCTATCTAAACTTCTGATGCATCTGCAGTTCTCTCCAGGAACTTTAAAGCTCTGTGTGTAACCCTTCCAATGCTGGTCTAGTATAAAAAAAATGCTGATTGCATATAATATGCTGTAAAGAATGTTTTAGAGCAAAGTTGAAATGCAGGGTTATATTCCGCTTTAACTAAAGTCTTTTTAAGCACCCAACAAACGACAGATTTCGCAGTGTTTGACGACAATCATCTGCAAAAATGTAAAAGTGACCGATATAAGGCATTTTGCCCAATCTGTCTGGCAAATTAACTCACACAGATCTCTGCAGGGAAATGTACTTTACTGATTACCTGTGACTGAACATGGAGCATAGCAAATTCTCTACTTTATTATCTGCTCCTGTCATATGACCTGTGGAATCACTAACATACAAATAATACCTTAACTGTCGAGTTTTGTGACAGCTACTTCATGGAAGTGTGTTCACTATCTCTGCCACAAAAGATTAAACCCCTGTTGCCCTTTAAAGACAAGACAAGAGGAAAAGTCAAGAGATCTTTCTTAAAGTGGACCTGAACTCTTGCACAGGACAGAATGAAAACCCTGAGAAGAGAAATGCACCCTATATGTATTTAAAAAGTTTAGGATATCTAATTCCTCCTCATTTATGTCTAATCTCAAATTGTAATTTAATCCTCCGCTGTGTTCGTGATGGGCTCCCTAGTAGTTACCTACTCGAATTTGTGATTAAAATGAGGCTTAATTACCTTAGCTGTGTGCATGGGAGGCGGGGGGTTACTTACCCAGGATTTTGTCGGCTTCTCTGTGTCCCAAATGTCTTGCACACGGCCTATGGGACGCGTTGCAAGACTCACTATTGCGCACTTCCTCCTTCAAGCCGGAAAGGAGGAAGTGTGCGGTAGTGAGTCTTGCAACGTGTCCCATAGGCCATGTGCAAGATGTTTGGGACACAGAGGTAACTACTCGTGAACCCATCATTACCCTGTGTCACATGACTGCCTATGGCAGATACGCCCATTTGAAAGCACAGGCTGTAAACAATATGTCTGCTTCCATGAATCAGGAAGTAGAAACTGTGCAGATTTATTTTAGGATTTGAATGAGCTGTAACAAATAAATGTTTTTTGTTTAAAGTGGATCCGAGATAAACTTTTACTCATTGCATAATTGTGTTCCTTTCATATAGTTTATAGGGCATTCCTCAAGCCAAATACTTTTTTTGTTTTGTTTTAATACTCTAATTCCCTATAAAATAAACAAGCCTCACTCACAGCTTTTAGAGTGACTTGACACTGTAGCAAGGGCTTATGGGAGCTCAGTCTAGGCAGGAGGAGGAGGTTACTAGCCAGAGATTTCAGAGGAAATAGGGAGGAGGGAGGAGGAGAGGGGACTGAATTTGTCACATTACACACAGGAAAGCTGATAGCATCTCCACTCTCAGCCTGTGACAAACAGAACATGGCTGCCCTCATTGTATCACAGGAATAAATAATCATAAACTATTATTTATATATATTATATATATTACTACTAGATTTGCTGTGTAAACTATCTAAACTTTAGATAAGATATAAGATATATAGAAAGTTACTTGTTATAGTTAGTTTTTCATCTCGGATCAGCTTTAACCACTTCGCCGCCCGGGTACAGTATATCTACGTTCCTTTGGACTTGAGTTCCAGGCCCGGATCATAGATATACACACCTGCCGCCGCTGTCCGCGTTCCCACTCGCACGTGCCCGCGCTTGTACACGACGCCGGCCGCTCGCCCGGAGATCAATGAACGGGAAAAAACATTCCCGTTCGTTGATCTCTGCCCCCCAGCAATGATCGGTTGCTTCTATGAGAAGCAGTGTAATCATTGTGAAAAAAAAAAGTTTCCCAGCCTCCCTGAACATCCTGTAAGCGTACTTCCGACGCTTACAGGACGCATTCCCAAAAAAGTACTGTAAACCTAAACTGGGTAAAGTAAAACTACACCCAAAATTTTTTTTCATATACAAACACATTATTCTACATTATAAATTAACTCATTGACTCCCACACTCCCCAATTGTTACCATTTTTTTTTTGTAATAAAAAAAAAAATTACAATCAAAAACAAAAACATAAATAGTTACCTTAGGGACTGAACTCTTTAAATATTTATATCAAGAGGGTATAACACTGTTTATAAATTATGGGCTTGTAAATAGTGATGGACGCAAATTTAAAAAAAAAATTACCTTTGTTTCCAAATAAAATATCGGCCCCATACATTGTGATAGGGACATCGTTTAAACGGTGTAATAACCAGGACAAATGGGCAAATAAGTTGCATGGATTTTAATTACAGTAGCATGCATTATTTAAAAACTATAATGGCCGAAAACTGAAAAATAATGATTTTTTTTTTCAAAATGTTTTCCTATTTTCCCATTAAAACACATTTAGAATAAAATAATTCTTGGCATAATGTCCCACCTAAAGAAAGCCTAGTTAGTGGTGAAAAAAAAGATATAGTTCATTTCATTGCGATAAGTAATGATAAAGTTATAGACGAATGAATGGAAAGAGCGCTGAAAGGTGAAAATTGCTCGGATGCTGAAGGAGTAAAACCCCTCAGTTGTGAAGTGGTTAAAGGTTATTATGCTGTTATGTATCTTTTAGAGCAGAGAGGAGGTCTAAGTTCAGGTCCACTTTAACTTTGCAAAAGCAACCTAACCAGACAACTACCTAGGGTCTTGTAATGAGGGTGATGGATGCTGGGGCTGCTGTTATGATCTTATATCTCTGTCAGCAGGTGATCCTATTACCCAGCCAATATAGATGCAAAATATCTGAGTCTAAAAACCTTGTTTGATGGTTGTTGCTCACCCAAGATAAGCTGTGTCTGTCCTGTTTATCTAGCTATGCATTCTCCAGTGTGTGGGAAAGGGATACTGACGCATGCTTATGACTAAAAACCTGATGTGATGGAAATATTGAGGCTGTGGTCCACATAAAAAAAAATGAAAATAGCTTTCATGTTTATATTTTGGCATCCATTGTTTCTCAGTGACACCTGCAACTGCATGGTCTTTATGACAGTACCATGCTGGGATAAGTAGTATTTCACCTTTTCCCTGTTTCAATGGCAATAGTGGCTCTCCTGTGTCCAGTACTGCAACCTGCCTCATATGTTGGATATTTGGCTTCATGCCATCATAAGGCCAGAACTTAGGTGACAGATGATGTTGGCTGGAATGAAGGTATGGGAACATCACAGTTGCTGCTGGAATGCAGAAAAGTGAGATGCTACTTACACAGCATGCCTTCAGTTCTAGTTCTAATCTCTGCATGGAGTAAGGTGGGGCCACTAGATCGCCAGAGAACACTATGGGGGCACTATATAGTAGCTGTTATAAGAAGGCACCACATAGGGTCCACTATAATGAGGCACAGGATACTGCATGGGAGCCTCTGTAAATGGAGAAAGATGCACAATATATAAGGCACTATGTAAGGGGTACCATATTTTGGAAACACTATAATTGGGGGTCATTATGTAGGAAGCACTTCAAATTGGTGTCACTATCATTGTGGGGACTATAAAGAAGCACAGTAAATTAGGGACACTTTATAAGGTAACACAATTTATTGCGTTCCTAAGGGGGACACTATGGAGGTTAGCATTATATATACAGTAGAGTATATAGGGACACTACAGGACATGGTCTAAATGGAGGGGTAGTCACTATACTGTATATGAAGGCACTCTGATGGTAGCACTAAAAGGGAGAGAATTGGAGGATTTTGTAGGCACACCATCACAAAGGTGATGCAGATGCAGAATTAAAATACCAGTCACCTCTTGTAACCATGCTGACTTTTGGGACCACATCCCTTACATGAAAAAATAACCAACTACACTCTCTATTTAATACAAAATATTTCACAGCGCGCACTCTGTCATCACCAAAGTTCCAACAATTAGTGCTGTCCGCAGGCAGTGCACTATATGTATAACCAATGGGCAGCACGGTGGCGTAGTGGTTAGCTCTCTCGCCTTGCAGCGCTGGGTCCCTGGTTCGAATCCCAGCCAGGGCACTATCTGCAAAGAGTTTGTATGTTCTCTCTGTGTCTGCGTGGGTTTCCTCTGGGCACTCTGGTTTCCTCCCACATTTCAAAAACATACGGATAAGTTAATTGGCTCCCCCTAAAATTGGCCCTAGACTACAGTACTTCCACTACATAATATAGACATATGGCAATGGTAGGGATTAGATTGTGAGCTCCTTTGAGGGACAGTTGGTGACAAGATATATATATATATATATATATGTATATATATATATATATATATATATATATATATATATATACCGTACAGCACTGCGTAATATGTCGGCGCTATATAAATACTAAATAATAATAATAACCAATACTCCATAAAAGTTCACAATTCACATAAACAGCGCAGCACAGTCCTTTCCCAGGGATGACAATCCTCTGATGAGCAGTCCAATATTAACAATCCTCTTCTTAAATGTTTACTACCACCACACCCGACAAGAAAGGGACTCACCTATGCTGAGACCACTAATATGGCCTAGTTGCGCTTTGGGGTTATTCCCTGGTCCCCGACCTCCTCTCGACCTCTATGCCAAATCTCGGGACCTTTGATCAAACTTTAATTTCTCTTCATAATGACACGTACCAATACCTCCAAAGAAATGCTTAACATAGCGTAATACTGTATTTAAAAATGTATTACTAAAAATTGATTGCACTAACAATTTCCCACAACTTAAAACAGGCTTGAGTTTTATCACGGACTCTCCCCCGTTTTAGTGGCCTCTGGAGGGCTCTCTCGATAGCTTCAAGCGTGAGGTTGATAGCGGCTGCCGTGCGCACACTCCTCACTGGCGTCCGCTTGTATTCCCTGCACTCTGCCACCACTTGCTGAGTACCGCCCGACTAGTTTCGTATCAACCTCATGCTTGCAGCTATTGAGAGAACCCTCCAGAAATAAATATTCTAAAGTGTCCAGTTTCCAGTAAATGGTCAGTGTAAGCCATATACTCAGGCCCGGGCCGAGGCAGAGGCGAGAGAGGCTCAGGACTCAGGGTAGGAGGGGGCGCACAACTCACTCAGCTATCATTCCCCTATAGTGTTTGAAGCAGAGAGAAATAAGAAAAGGCAATACATAGCAGTGGCTGCAAGCCAGATAACTAGAGATTAAGGTGTTGGGGGCCCTTGGGGGCCTCTTAGTCTAATAGCAATCAGTGTGTGACGGCTGGGGTGGGAGGGATGGAGGGGTCAGCCTTGGGTGCTGGAGGACCTTGTCCCGGCTCTGCATATACTGTATTTTTTTTGGACTATAAGACTCACTTTTTCTCCCCCAAAAGTGGTGGAAAAAGTCACTGCGTCTTATAGTCCAAATGCCGGGAGTTCCTGACTTGAGAACGCCTACCAATATGAACCTTCAACCCGCTGCAATGCCAGGGACTCCGTGTACTGTGTCCATGCAGAGTAGGACACAGAGGGACACAAAAGGGCATAGAGGAGGACACAAAAGGGCATAGAGGAGGTCACAAGGAGGACAGAGGCAGACACATGGGGACTCAAGAGGACACAAGGGGGACAGAGGAGGACACAGGGAGACACAAGAGGTACAAGGGGGTATGAGGTACCAAGGGAGCATAATCCATAAGCCCCTTCACCATGGATGCACCAGGTTTAGTATATATATTTTTTCCCTGGTTTTTGTCCTCTAAACCTAGGTGTGTTTTATGGTCAGAAGCGTCTTATAGTCCGAAAAATACGGTACTTGCAGCTGCAGTAACCTGCAGGGCCATGCATGTTGTTTACACTGATTTACGCCTGAGCAAAGAGAAGGCCTCAGCCGATAATCAGGCGTGTGTACACAGGCTCACAACCCCAACCCGCAAGCGATCCACCCGGCAGATTAACTCACCCCCAGCAACAGCCAATCTCATTGTTTAGGTCGTTCCTCCACCCTGTGCGTGACATCAGGCATGTGCCGCTCTGTCGTTTCTCTGCATCTCAGCATAGCAACACAGCATGTTGTCATCCACACAGCTGACATACATCTGTGCAGCCCGGCACAGCTATGTCACCCAACGGAGTCTTAATCCTTTAGATCTTACATGCATCAAAGTGGCAAGGGAACGGTCTGTGCGGAGGGGGCTGAAGGAAGTCCCAGGTATGTATAAAATGTTTCTGCTGGTTTACTGCTACAAAATTATTTTATCATTTTATAGGTCCAGTTGTTCTTTATGGAGCTGTCATAAAAGCCTCTCTTGTATCTACAGTACAAAGCCTGTAAATTAGACCAGCAGGTGGAACTTTATCTAGTTACTCATTTTGCATTTGTATAGCGCTGACATCTTCTGCAGTGCTTTACATATTATGTATAGTGTTTTCAGCAACTGTCCCTCAGAGGGGCTCACAATCTAAACCAGCCAGCCAATTTTGTATTTCAGGGAATCCCAACATAAAAAATATGAATACAAACCTGCCACTTTTATGATTCCCCCCCCCCCCCCCCCTCTATCTACAATTACACACTTCTTGGTTAACAATAGTGTCATTGTCATATTACAAATGCAGCAATTAACCCACATTTGAAAGGCAGCAATTACCTCACATTTGAAATACAGCAATCACCCCCACACCCTCATACCTGCAGCTTCCACCAAGGATCATTTTTACAGCTGATTGAACTCACAGCAGGAACACACTGTGTGCATGTCTGCTTCCCTGTAGGTGGATATACAGTATAAATGGTGGATAGCATAAAAGTTGGCAGTATAATAGAGCACAACATCATTTCATAGTTCCCATCAGTCCCTTTTTCAGAGGGACAGTCCTTCTTCGGGAACTTAATTCCTCTGTCTGTCTCTCTTTCTTTCTAATCTGTCCCTCTTTCAGGTATGATGAGCAGATCTAAATAACTAAATATATTTTTCTAATAAGAATGTTTTTGATATACTCTAAATGTTATTTCTTATTTTAAAATGTTAAAATGAAGAAGAACTAATGATGATAGAGAGGACTGATGTGGTCTGAATTTTAAAACATAATTTTTGCTCCTGAATTCTTTCTGGTATCAGTAAAGAGGGGTGTGGCGGGGGCTTGACTAGGGGTGACCCTCTTTCTTATCTCAAAAAGTTGGGAGGTGTGTTATATGAGACATAATAAGAAACAATACACATGAGGGATGCATAAAAGGTCTCAATATAGCAGAAAACAACATAGTCTGACACATAATAACCAATGACACTGTTATACCCCAAAGTCTTGACCTCACTTATTCTATGGTAAAGATCACACCCACCCCACTTCTTTGGCTCATTTAAAGGCCTTTCATGTTTTTAAAGGAGATCTGCTCTGCTATTGTAAACCCCTTGCATACCAGCAGTCTCTGGCCCCTTAAGGACCAGAGACTGCTGGTACCACAAAACATGGCTTACCAACAAATCATCGCACAGATCTGCCATTCTCGCCAGTCACAGCGCTCACACATTGCAGCAGAACCCTCGCTATGACAGCAGAGCTCTGTGAGCCGGTCAGGAGCCAATGGCGGTCAGGAGCCAATTTCATTGGCTCCTGACCCTGTCACCAATGTAAGCCAATAGTATTGGCTCACAGTGATTACAGGGTCAGGAGCAAATGAAATCGGCTCCTGACCGGCTCACAGAGCTCTGCTGTCATATTGACGGCAGGACGAGTGACCTGTGGCGGAGGAAGATTGGCACGATCAGCAGGAGTGGCGAGAATGCGCAGTGGCAATGGTGAAATCTATGTCCTGTCAGAAATAAGTGGCCACAAACAGGATGTAAATTACAACTAGCGTAGTCTGGAAATGGTTAAAAAAAGGTAAATCTGCTCCTCATTGCAGTGGCCTACTCTCGGTTCCGTAGCACATTTAATATGATGCCTGCCCCACATCAACGTTTGGCGCTTAACACATTTCATTTGCGGACAGACTTACTTAAAGCATAATTTACACTGATGTTTATGCATGATTTCTTGCCAAAAATAAAGATTAATTGAGGTCTGCATAGATTTTAAGTTTGTTGCACTGATGAAAGCACCAAATATGCCAAGATCTGCAGGGCTGTAGTAAGGTTCCCTGTAAAGACTAAGCAAATTAACATAACTAGTCAGAAAGTTGTGAGTCACAGCTCAATAAAAGTCAATTTCTTAACTGTAATCATCTGTCTTTAAATCAGAAATTCATATGAACAAACATAAAAAGGCCTTCTATGTTATGGTGTATGAGCTCATCGAGAAGAACACTAATGTGGTGTTTGTTATACTGTATTTTAGAATAATCACATTGTTCAATGCAAACCACTTTAAAGGGATTCAAATTAAGAAGAAAAAAACCTTTGAGTAGAAGAGGAGCACTTCACACAAGCGTACTCTGGCTTTTTAGACACCGATTATGAGTAACTGAAAAACACCAGAGTCAAAGTTGGTATTATTTCATATCCAAAGAAGTAACTATAACCATGTGACTCCTGTGGCTGCCCACTGCACTGGAAACCTCCTGCTCTCTGGTTGTAAAGGAGTTTACGCTTTTTGCTATTGCATATGACAAATGATTTCGAATAGAATGGATGTGTTGTTTAAGGCTGCTTTCACAGTTAGACGTTACAGGCGCACGTTAGTGCAGCCTGTAACGCAGCCCACCGCACAGTAATGAAAAGTCAATGGGCTGTTCACAGTGCCCACGTTGCGTTACATTGTAACGCAGCACGTCTAGTTAAAGTGCTGCGTGCTGTACGTTATAAGCGGCTAAGCCGCGTTAGACTGTTTGCACATGCTCAGTAGTGTTGGAGGAGGAGGTCTCCCCTCCTCCTGCTCGGCCAGCCACATGGCTAATTAATATTCACTGCCGGGTGTGACGTGAAGTGTTTTCTTCCTGGAGCGGCCGCTCTGTGCGGCGATTGGCTGGCTGGACCACGTGATGCCACATGCATCCAAGAGTACGCATCACGGCATCACGGACGCCAGAGTGAGCTGCACAACGCGGCTCAGTCTGACGTCCACATCCAACACCACCAGGCGTTGCGTTAGGGGCACGTTATTCGACCATAACGTCCCCTAAAATGCAACGTCCTGATGGGAAAGTATTGCAACTCCACAATAGTATAAAAAGGGGTTCGAACCTCTTTTTTATTGTTTCTTTTGCTGTTGTTTTTGGTTGATTTTGAATCAACCTACCAGGAAATGGGAACACAGATTGTAAAAGAATTTTCCAAAAATGTTTTAATCCCTTATAAAACAAACCATTTTTTTCTGGAGTTGGACTTAAAAACCCTACTTCAGGATTGTGCTTTTTCATGAATGTTGTATTTAAAATATCTTAATCTTCAAAGCACAATGTTCTGCACAGAGAACATAAACTGGTTTTGCATTACTTTTTTTTATTACTGGCTGGGTTTTTAAAACAGTCTTCCTCTCAGACAAATGCTACTTGTATGAACAACAGCCTTTTTAAACTCCTCCTGTAGAGGAGTTGTGAAGAGCATCCATCCATTTCCTTCCTCTGGTGCATACCCAGTTACATAGTTAGCTTGGTTGAAAAAAGACATCTGTTCATCAATACCAACCAGAATAATAATAAAAAAATAAAAACTAATAAAAAAATGACTAAACATTAGGTATGTTTCTTTCCTGCACCCTCACATATCCCAGTTGATCCAAGAATGGCAAAATAACATTTCTTGTCAGCACTGCAGCTACAGCGTAGCAGATAACTATACAGTGGTGCCCATAATTATTCATACCCCTGGCAAATTTTGACTTAAACTTACTTTTATTCAACCAGCAAGTCATTTTTTGATGGAAAATGCAAAAGATAATAAAACGATGTACAAAAGGCATTATTGTGGAAAAAAAAGCAATTCTCAGCTTTGATTTACATTTGAGCAAAAAGTGTCCAGTGCAAAATTATTCATACTCTTCACAAACTGTCACAGTCTGTGGGAAAATCCAAAGTTCTATACCATTCCAAATAGTCCAGGCTGTTCTAAAGCATCCTAATTACCCTGATTAATTGGGAACAGTTGTTTTAATCAACTCAACAGGTGAAAAACAGCAGCTCTCTGCAGTTGGTTTGTGAACAGGCATGGCTAAGACAAAGGAGCTCAGTGAGGACCTGGGACTGCGCATTGTGGCTGATCACTAGTCAGGAAAGGGCTACAAGGTCATTTCTAAATGTTTTCAAGTTCCAGTGGCAATTTTGAGTGTGGAGTCGCACTTACTTGGCTTCCATCAATCTCAGATGGTCAGGTGTGCAGATCCAATAGTCCCGGACACCATGGGACTCAAACTGTAGCAAATGAAGAGAAAGATCCGCACCACCTTCAGAAAAGCTTAGTCTATTTTATTGGAAAAAGATATACACAAGTTTAAAAAGAACTTTAAGGCAGGACAGTCCACTGTTTCGGGCTCCTGACCATCTTCATGCTGCCTGGTTCTGAAGTAACATACAAAAACACCAACATATATACAGAGAACAACCAATCACTGAGTATATACTAATTAGAGGACCTGATGGGAAACAGCCTATTTAAATATCTAGTCACGCCTCCAACTCCCCAATTGGTGGATCTAAGCAAGATCCAAACATTCAAAGAATTCAAAAAATGACAATAAATAATGGCTGAATAAAAGATCAGGCATGCCTCTAAGATGTATTGATAGTATACCAACCAAAACGCCATGGTGGAATGTGCTGATTAACAGAAAAACATCCAAAAAATAACATTTTGTTAAAGAAAACAAAACATCAAATATCGCATGGTAATGACGCATAGACGCGTCAATAAGATGCGACGCCATATCCGCATATGCGTACAGATGACGTAATAATGCACATCCTCTATCTAAACTACTAATGACAAAAATACGCATCTATGCCGGATGTATATACGCATAAGACAAGCGCTCAAGAAATGACGCATGAACGCATCAAAAAATACGCATCAGTAAGATAGTCTTATTGATGCGTATTTTTTGATGCGTTCATGCGTCATTTCTTGAGCGCTTGTCTTGTGCGTATATACGTCCGGCATAGATGCGTATTTTTGTCATTAGTAGTTTAGATAGAGGATGTTTAGATAGACTAGATCAGTGGTGCTCAACCTTTTTTGGCCCGAGGGCCGAACTTCAAATCAAGAAAGATCTCGAGGGCCGGAACACATGCATACAAAATTTCGATGTAAAACTTTTAACGTTTTTCTAGTAACAGTTAACATGGTGTTGGAAATGGAAAGAAAACGACAATATAAGAATTGTTGTACTCACCATTTGATGTACATTTTCTTAATGAGAAGTTTGCGGCTGTTTTTCAGAAACCAATTTCTGGATATTTGGCTCCAAATTTGTGACATTTATTTTTAATACAGAATGAAGATGATCATCTGTGATGCGAGAACGTGAGCCAGTTTTTGCCCTTCTCATCACTGAGAAAGTTTGCTCACAGACATAAGTACTGGCAAAAGTTGTGACCATTTTCAGGCCGTGTTTCCGCAAAAGGGGGCTGTCGGCTCTGTGCTGGCTGAGGGGGCTGTCGGCTCTGTGTGGGCCTGAGGGGGCTGTCGGCTCTGTGTGAGCCTGAGGGGGCTGTCGGCTCTGTGTGGGCCTGAGGGGGCTGTCGGCTTTATGCTAGCTGAGGGGGCTGTCGGCTCTGTGTGGGCCTGAGAGGGCTGTCGGTTCTGTGTGGGCCTGAGGGGGCTGTCGGCTCTGTGTGGGCCTGAGGGGGTTCCCCGCAGTGTCCTGCGGAGGAGGAGAGGATAGGGTGGTATTATGCCTTAGTAATTATGCTGAGGACGGAGGCTGCCCGCGGAGGGAGAGGATCGGGTGGTTATATGCTGAGGACGGAGGCTGCCTGCGGAGGGAGAGGATCGGGTGGTTATAGGCTGAGGACGGAGGGAGAGGATCGGGTGGTATTGTTACAGACCGTTATCCTTGCATCGGCATTCGGCAAGTAAGTAGTTCCGCGCATACACCCGCGTGTGCTGCGTATTCAGCCCCGGGTAGCGCTGGGATAGTTAGAAAGCCTTCCTCATTGGTTACTGCAGGAACCTTCCTCCAATAGGAATCAGTCAGTTTTTGTATGTTACTTCAGAACTAGGCAGCATGAAGATGGGCAGGAGCCCGAAACAGTGGACTGTCCTGCCTTAAAGTTCTTTTTAAACTTGTGTATGTCTTTTTCCAATAAAATAGACTAAGCTTTTCTGAAGGTGGTGCGGATCTTTCTCTTCATTTGTTCAAGTTCCAGTGGCTACAGTGCAAAAGTATTATTAAAAAATACAAGATGTTCCCCACTGTGGAAAATCTTAGAGGATGTGGTCAGAAGCCAAAAGTGACACCTGTGCTGGCCAGGATGATAGTGAGAGAGGTGAAAAAGAACCCAAGGATCACCACCAAGGCCATCCTGGTGAATCTGGGCTCTGCTGGTGGCAATGTCTCAAGGTAGACATTCCAACAGACACTGCACATTGCTGGGTTCCACGGATGCAGACCAAGGAGGACGTCACTTCTCTAGATAAGGCGCACAAAAGCTTGCTTGGCCTTTGCAAATGCTCATCTGGACAAAGAAGAAGACTTCTAGTCTTCTGTGTTATGGGTCAGATGCAACAAAAATGTAATTGTTTGGTCACAATGATGTTTCCTTCATTTGGCGTAAATGAATAGAGAGCCATTTAGCGTAAAAAAGAGAAATAGAAGCCTTCAACCTAAAGAACACCATACCCACCATCAAACATGGTGGTGAGAATCTAATGCTTTGGGGGTGTTTTTCAGCCAATGGACCAGGGAACATAATCACAGTACACAACACCATGAAAAAAGAGCAATACATGAGGATTCTCAACTACAAAATCAGGCAGTCTACAGAGAAACTTGGCTTTGGGCACCAGTGGACATTTCAGCATGCCAATGATCCAAAACACACAACAAAAGTGGGGAAGAAATGGTTAGCAGACAACAAGATTAAGGTTTTGGAGTAGCCCAGCCAGAGTCCTGACTTGAATCCAATTGAGAATTTGTGGAGAGAGCTAAAGATCAGGGTGATGGCAAGAAGACCCTCCAACCTGAAAGATTTGGAGCTCATTGCTGAAGATGAATGGGCAAAAATACCGGTGGAGACATGCAAAAACTGGTCTGCAATTATAGGAAGGATTTGATTACTGTAATAGCTAATAAAGGCTTTTCTATTGATTATTGGGAAGAGTATGAATAATTTTGGACTGGACATGTTTTGCTCAAATGTAAATAAAAGCTGAGAAATGTTTTTTTTTCCCCACAATAATTCCTCTTGCACATCGTCTTTGGGAGACACCTATGTCATTTCCTGTCAAAAAAGTACTTGCTAGTTGAATAAAAGTAACTTTAAGTCAAAATTTGCCAGGGGTATGAATAATTATGGGCAGCACTGTAGTTGCTAGGTTAAACTTGGCACAGGAGCCCCCTGATTTCGCCTAATGATCTGCATGCTGGATTTTTAGTGACGTCCGATGCCTCAGAGCACATTGTTCTCCCACTCATCCTGCCCACTCCATGCTGCTTTGTCATGAACCATGCATCATCATGCTTCACCTCCTTCCCTCTGCAGAGTAACAGAAAATCTACAGTCTTGGCCCTGAACTGTCACACGAGGGATGGACTCCTGATCCCTGCTGGGTGACATCCTTCATACGTGTGTACAAGGCTTTAGCTTCCCATCCACTTTCTTTCCACCCAATATGTAATACAAATGTAACCCTCCCAACCCTTCCCCAATGTCTTCCTAAAAAGGTCAAATTAAAGAGAACCCGAGGTGGGGATCTTAGAGTTAAATCTATACTCAGAGGCTGGGTCTGGCTATAGTGCCCAGCCTCTGTTGCTAGTTGAATAGTCCCTAAATCCCCCTTGCGCTCTGCACTAGCCCATAAATTACAGCCGCGCTGTCGGGCTCTGTTTACCTTTCTAGTGCCACTCACGCCGCTGCCCCCGCCTCCTGCAGAGCGCCGGTCCCCGCCCGCGTCCCTTCTCTCTAATCAGCAGCGAGGGAAGGGACGTGGGCGGGGATCGGCGCTCTGCAGGAGGCGGGGGAGCGGCATGAGTGGCACTAGAATGGTAAACAGAGCCCGCTGCGACAGGCTCAGTGTCGCCAGCGCGGCTGTAATTTATGGGCTAGTGTAGAGCGCAGGGGGGATTTAGGGAAGATTCAACTAGCAACAGAGGCTGGGCACTATAGCCAGACCCAGCCTCTGTGTATAGATTTAACTCTAAGATCCCCACCTTGGGTTCTCTTTAAAGAACAGTTAAGCTGAATATTCACCTGAAGGTGCCTGAAGATGGATCACAGTGATGTGCCCCGGCGACGAGCAGCCACCGATCCATCTTCCTGCCGTGGGAACACATGATGTCACATGACGGCACACAACGGGCGCAAACATGTCGCATGATCTTGGAACCGATTGTTTGTTCCTCAAAAAAATCACTGGTCATCGGAAGAATCTCACAAAAAAATGTGAGGTGGGTATGAGCTATAGCAAATGGTTTCTGTTCAGCTCAATAAGGAATTCTACATAATAAAATGGGTGTTGATACAATACATGCGTACTGTGGCGAGAATTTAACAGACAAAATAAAAGTTACGTTTTAGGGTCCCATGCTTTATGTGTTAGATAATGAAGAGTAAGGCATTTTTCCTTGTACTGTATTATACTGTGATTATTTAGTGTTTGCACGTGTGCTGTGTGTGGGAAAACCTAATCTCAAGGACGGTCGTGCTGACCTTTGTACAAGAAATTGTTTTTCTGTTTGCTCATTTCAGCCTGGAGTAACAACTTCTAGTAGTCTACAGATTAAACTATATTCAGAAGCCAAAGTTTAGTCAACCAAAAACACTTTTTCATGATCATCTTATCAATAAGAAGTGTCAAAACAGGTGTCTGTCATTTAGTGATACATGGTGCTGGATCACTAAAGAACTGACATAAATGATTTGTCCAGTGCCTTCCATTCACCATCCACCTGTCCCTTCGCAGAACAGGCTCAGCTTTGGCCACTATAGCAGCTGTGGTAGTGATCCACTTGCAGAGCCTCCTATTTGATTGCTGACTGACAGACAACAAACAAGTGTTTATTAATGATAAATATTGGTGGATTACCTAATTATGCATACAGTATTTACTAAGGCAATACCAGTGTACCACTTTCATGTTAATAGGATTTGATTTGTGATTTATGAAAGCTCTGTGACTGTTTAATCTCTCCCATAGAGGGTCTTAGTGTAATTTGCAGTTGTACCAGACTATTGTGGGCCTGTGACACTGTTTAATGAGACACATTGTCAGTAAGATCTTTTTTCATGCCCAGTCTACCATCTCATTAACATGACTAACACCTACTTGTCTTAGCATGGAAGGAAATGCAGGAGCTGTGTGCATATAGAAGTAATCAAACCTCACACTGATAGTCATACAGCTATGTGACACTACATTATTATCATTGTTATTATTACGCTTACGTCAATCCTTTATTATAAAGTACCAGCATGTTACTCAGTGCTGTACATGATGTAAAAGGTGTTGAACACAAGCTAGAGACAAACAAGCAGAAAAACATGACACTGGAGGAAGATGCTCCGGCCTGAACAAGCTAATAATATAGAGGTGCCCATACAATTATCAATTTTCCTGTTCGATTCCCTACAGATTTGATTGATCTGCAAAGAATCGGTTTCCCAAAATACCCAATAGATCATACATATGGCAAACTCTGGCCCGCGGGCCAAATTTGGCCCTTACAGCCATTAAATTTGGCCCTCAAGTTGTTTCCCCACTTTGTATTATGTTTGGCGCACTCTAGACCACCATGGAAGCTGTATTGGAGGTGAAGCCCTAAAACACCAGGGAGGCCATATGTGGAGGTCAGGGTAAAGCACTTAACACTAGGGGACTGTATAGGGGAGGCTGGGGTTCTCTAGACACCAGGGAACTGTGTAGGGGAGGGAGGACCTCAAGACACCAGACAGCTTTATAAGGGAGAAACGTGGCCAGTAGACATTGAGGTTGGCCCGTGACTAGGCCCCAGTGTACAATTCAATCGGACAGAATGGAAAATCGAGGTCGATTGGGGGCGTGGCACTGCATCAAACAGTTTGACCGATTTTCAATAGATTCCCTTATTAAGTTCAGTGTGTGGTAGGAATCAATTCCTCCCTGAATCAATTCCTTTCAGAGAGGGTTCATTTTGCCACATCAGGGGCCAATCTATAAGGCCCTATTCACACTTAGAAGCGCAAAACGCCGTCGTCTTTTGCCGGCGCTTTGCAGGAGTGATTTTTCCGTGATTTCACGCGGAAAAATCACTGGACAGTGCAGCGATTTCTCCGCAATCGCGTTTAGCGCTTCTATAGCACTAAAACGCGATCGCCGGGAAATTGCCTGAAAATGGTGCAGGCTACGCCGATTAGCGCAAATCGCCCAAGTAAGAACGGGCCCATAGGGTTTTATTACACTAGCGCTTTCAAAAGCGATAGCGATTGAGTGGTTTGCCGAAATCGAAGGCAAAACTCTCAAGTGTGAGTGGGGCCTAAGTGTTTAGTCTTATTCAGTCTTATTCAGTTACTAATAAGAAGTGATATGGGCAGTAAAGACCTGTACAAATAATAGATTAGTGTCGTCTAGAATGATCTTGTCTGTTGTTCTAGATAATAGTTGTCACAATTGCTATACAGACATGACAAGTGACAGATTGACAAGTTGCTCCAACTGACAGAGAGAGCAAATTAAAGACAATAGCACTTGTTCCTTGTTTGTTGTTTAGTGATCTGTCTTGATGGATCCCTAAATGAAATAGTGGGAAAGCTGTACCCTAAAGAGAGGGAAGCCTATTGAGGCTTCCCTCTCTATTCTAATGTCCCCCGTCGCTGAGCGCAGCCCTCCACCACTTCCCCCCACTCCCCCCCACGATAAACAACAATGCATTGTCGCTAATCTCATTGCGGCAGCGCAGCTCTTCTCCCTCTATCGTGGTTGCGTGAGAGGCTGCCCACGCATGCACAGTAAGCTGGAGATGAGGGCTCCGTGCTACTGCACATGCACTGCCGTGTTTGCGTGTCTACTTTGTGGCCACGCTGCAAGAGGAGAAGGAGCGCTGCCCCGATCTGGACAGGGAGCCCTGCTCAGCGATGGGGGACATCTGAGTAGAGAGGGAAGCCTCAATAGCAATTTGAGGCTTTCCTCTTTTAACCTCCCTGGCGGTTTATTTATTTTGCCAGGGAGGCTGAAATGGGGTTTTTTTTAAATAAAAAAAAAAATATTTCATGCAGCCAACTGAAAGTTGGCTGCATGAAAGCCCACTAGAGGGCGCTCCGGAAGCGTACTTTCGATCGCCTCCGGCAATCGAAAGTAACAAGATAGGCCGCAATGAGCGGCCTATCTTGTTTCGCTTTCCTCGTCGCCATGGCGACGAGCGGAGTGACGTCATGGACGTCAGTCGACGTCCTGACGTCAGAGCCGCCCGATCCAGCCCCTAGCGCCGGCCGGAACTGTTTGTTCCGGCTGCGCTGGGCTCGGGCGGCTGGGGGGACCCTCTTTCGCCGCTGCACGCGGCGTATCGCCGCGGAGCGGCGGCGATCGGGCAGCACACGCGGCTGGCAAAGTGCCGGCTGCGTGTGCTGCTTTTTGCAGAATGCAAATCGGCCCAGCAGGGCCTGAGCGGCGACCTCCGGCGGCATACCCCGAGCTCAGCTCGGGATTACCGCCAAGGAGGTTAAGGTGAGTATCTGTTTTTGATTCCGAGCTTTAAACTTCTTTTTTTTAGCTTTTGTAACCCTTTAACTTTCACGGCCAATAAACATCTGTGCAGTTTTTGGTGGACTATAAGCTTGGATGATTGTACTTGTCGACTGCTAAAGACAAGTGAAGAGGACATCTCAGATGTGCTGGATAGAGATGATCAATTACCCTAGGGCCACGTTCACATTAGCAAACGCGGACGGCTGTGCGTTCGGAACGCAACGCATATGAACGCACGCCATCAGCTTTTGTATGCGTTGCGTGGCTGATCCCATTCACTGAAGTGAATGGGTCAGCCGCACGTTTCTGCAAAAAATGCGTGCAGCATGCGTTCCCGGACCGCACTGGCCTGGAACGCATGCAGTGTGAACATCAGACAGTGCACTGTCTGATGTCGTGCGTGTCTGCCTCCTGCACGCGTTCTCGAAATGCGGATGGGAACGTGGGCAGTGTGAACGGTGCCTAGGAGAATTTCTCCTGCAATGAGAAAGAAAAATCTGCATATGATCAATTTCTTAGGTGATCACTTTGTACATCTCTGTGTTGGCAACAGTTTATACACATTCCCATGAATGTAAATGAGCTGGTGGTGAGCCTCAGTTTGGCCAAGTGGCGATACTTACGTCTATGGAAAGGGAAGAAAGAGAAATGGGGAGTGGGCAGGAGTAGGAAATGGTGCTGCTTATCACCAGGGAAAGCAGCAGCAAGTATGTGTGGTTTAATAACATTGCTGCAAAAGTGATCATCCAGTGATCAACTACTGTACTCAAAGACATCAGATATTGCATTGCCATTCAGTTGTCACTGAAGATAACATCTGGTCATGTAACCTATAACTATACTGTATGTTTAGATTTACATTGGGGTCTTTGAAAAGCAAAATGCTGATGCAGGAATTGAACAATGTTAAACACAAGTATATAAAATAGGCATCACAACAGGCAAATTTCCATGATGTGCAGATATTACCAATAACTGGCAGATGTCAATGATATAAATATATTACCAATGACAAGTAAATAATAAAATATACCATATGAATTTACATTACATTATACCATACATAAGCAACCACAAAAAAAATAAACAATTTAAACAATAAGGGCTTGTTCACAGTACTGAAGAATAATTTTGCCCATACAATTCTATGGGGCTGTTCACAGTACTGCATTGTTCCATGTTGGATCCATAAGGCTTGGTTCACACTCATGCTACGTACACACATGCGACAACGATCGTTCGTTAAGAACGACGAACGAACTTTTAATTGATGAAAGAACGACCTAAGTAAAGATAGTTTTAAAATGTGTGTAACGATCTGATCGTTAGAACTAACGTTACATCACAGAAAGCAACTATTGCGCCTGCTCATAAAAATGAGAAGTTCCACGGAGAAATAGTGAAATGCGCATGTCAAGCCTAGTAGGAACGATCGTTTCCAACGATGTACTACTTTTGCAAACGATCGTCGTTGGTTAAAATCCGCCGAGACAGAACTTTCTTTTGTAGCGATTTGGCTCGTTCGTCGTTTGCCTTAATAGTCGGTGGTTCGTTTTTTGTAACGATCGTCGTTGGTAAAGATCGGGGAACGATCGTTACAAACGACTATAGTCGCATGTGTGTACGCACCTTAAAAAACAGATCCATGAAAACGGATCTGATCTCCGCTCAATCAAATCCGTTTTCACTCCATTCTGCCCATCTGTGCACCTGAGCATGCGGTGAGGGAGGGTTAACTTACCAGGCTTCTGTCTTCCTCTTTCATTTGCATCCCAGGTCAAGTTACAAGTTGCACCACAGACTACCACGCTTCCTCCTTCAACTTGGAAGGAGAAAGCGTGGTAATCACATGACGCTACATGGGACGCAATTGAAGGGGAACAAGACTGAAGCCTGGGTAAGAAACCCTCCCTACCTCACCTGCCCGCTCAGGTGCACTTCATCCCCCCAGACGGAAGTACTCCTGGGTCGCGGCTTGGCTTCTGATTGGAGGAAGCTAGCAGAAGCGGGGAGCGGCGGGGAGAGCCTGTCATGGATGCAGCAATGTGGAGGAGGCTGATTGATAAGCCTCAATTAAACAGACGGCTAGCGACAAGCAGATTGTCACTAGCCTGGCGATAGTTTCAGGGGGGCACAACAGACCCTTGGGGGATTAGCGGCAGCAATAGAGAGACACAGAGGCATGTTATTGTGGGTCCTATTTAGATTTAAATATTCTGCCTCGGGTTCTCTTTAACATTGAAGTGCGGTAAAGTGCGTTATATAACTTAGGACAATAACATCCCACTGTTACCCTAGCCGTAAAGGGAACCTAAACTGAGAGGATATGGATGTTTTCCTTTTAAACAATACCAGTTGCCTGGTTGTCCTGCTGATCTCTTTGGCTGCAGTAATGGCTGAATCACAGACCTGAAACAAGCATGCAGCTAATCCAGTCTGACTTTAGTCAGAACACCTGATCTGCATGCTTGTTCAGGGGCTGTGGCTACAAGTATTAGAGACACAGGATCAGCAGAAGAGTCAGGCAACTGGTATTTTTTAAAAGGAAAAAAAACTACCCTTCTCAGTTTAGACAGATCGATCTTGAAAGATTAAACCTGGTGGACAGGGACGGGGCAAGGTTTTCCAGTGTCTTGGAGACAGGGGCGTCTGTGTCACTAAGCAATTGTAACTTTTTGCCTATGGCGCCGTTGGTGGAAGTGGCCGCTCTGACGCCGCTCTGTGCGTGTGTTTATTTATTTATTTTTTTCTTTCAGCCAGGTCGGCGCCGGCTGTGACAGGCAGCTCAGCCTGTGCCCAGCGCCGCCTACTGGTCCACCCCCTTCCTCTCCTCCTTGCAGAGCGAGCAGCACGCACGTTAGTTTATATGAGTGGTGCCGCTGCCTACTGGTCCGCCCCCTCTCCCCGCCCCCTCTCCCTCTCTCTCTCTGTGCAGAGCGTGCGATCGCCGCACGCTAGTTTTGTTACATGTGCTGCTTTGTCACACGTGCTGCCTTAAAGGCACTGAGATGCACCACAGGGACCAGTGCTACCGCCGGCTCTCTACACAAACTATCTGCAGAGGCGACACCTCACAGTGAGTGCCCTCTGCTGCTCTTGTCTTGATAATTTTTTTATATGCCCCCCTGGCTGGCCCTGATTCCCCCCCCCCCCACCCCCGCTCGCCCATATCATTTGGCAGGCAGTGGCTCCTCTCTGGGATGGATACTAAATAATATAGGCATATAGCATCATGCCTGCTGCTGTGTGGAACGCTGGCCACATTACGATTATTTCCTGGGGAACGCTAGCCACATTACAATTATTTCCTAGTGAACGCTGGCCACATTACAATTATTTTCTGGTGAACGCTGGCCACATTACGATTATTTCCTGGTGAACGCTGGACACATTACGATGATTTCCTGGTGAACGCTGGACACATTACGATTATTTCCTGGGGATAGCTGGCCACATTACGGTTATTTCCTGGTGAACGCTGTCCACATTACGATTATTTCCTGGTGAACGCTGGCCACATTACAATTATTTTCTGGTGAATGCTGGCCACATTACGATTATTTCCTGGGGAACGCTGGCTACATTACGATTATTTCCTGGGGAACACTGGCCACATTATGATTATTTCCTGGGGAACACTGGCCACATTATGATTATTTCCTGGGGAACGCTGGCCACGTTATGATTATTTCCTGGGGTACGCTTGCCACGTTACGATTATTTCCTGGGGAATGCTGGCCACATTACGATTATTTCCTGGGGAACGCTGGCCACATTACGATTATTTTCTGGTGAACGCTGCTGCATTATGATTATTTCCTGTTGAACGCTAGCCACATTATGATTATTTCCTGGGGAACGCTGGCCACATTATGATTATTTCCTGGGGAACACTGGCCACATTATGATTATTTCCTGGGGAACGCTGGCCACATTATGATTATTTCCTGGGGAACGCTGGCCACATTATGATTATTTCCTGGGGAACGCTGGCCACATTATGATTATTTTCTGGTGAACGTTGGACACATTACGATTATTTCCTGGTGAATGCTGGCCACATTACGATTATTTTCTGGTGAACGCTGCTGCATTACGATTATTTTCTGGTGAATGCTGCCCACATTACGATTAATTTATGGTGAATCATTGCTGCGTTATAATTATTTTATGGTGAATCATTGCTGCGTTATAATTATTTTATGGTGAATCATTGCTGCGTTATAATTATTTTATGGTGAATCATTGCTGAGTTATGATTATTTTATGGTGAATTATTGCTGCGTTATGGTTATTTTCTGATGAAAGATTGCCGCATTATGATTATTTTAAGTGAATCATTGCTGTGTTATGATTATTTTATGGTGAAAGATTGCCGCATTACTTTTATCTCATGGTGAAACATTGCTGCGTTACGATTATTTTCATCAGGGGGCACCACACGGGGGGAGGGGGGGCGCCACAGGTTTTCTCGCCTGGAGTGACAAAATGGCTAGAGACGTTCTTGCTTGGAGATATACCGGCACAAATGGAAATGAGGTCTAAAATAATCTAATTCTTTGTTATGTCAAATTTTTTTCCATGTTCAAATATTCAGATTTAAAGTGCATCTGAAGGGAAAAAGTGCCCTATTTAGATACTTACCTTAGTAGAGGGGAGCCGCTAATCCAGAGGCTTCCCCCATCCCCTTCCACCTTGCCGTTCCAGGACTGGGACCCCCTGACGCTCTTTGACAAGTACTTGTAGAAGACAGTATGCAGCCACACTCCCATCTGTGAATGAGCATGGCCACACTGCTGAACGCCTGGCAGCAGTATGGAGCGGTTTGGGCTCTGCTTTTTCAGTGAGGCACAGGTGGCAGCACAGGTGCAAACTTCCAGAAGGTTCCACCACTGGATTGGTGGTCTGGATCAGATGTGGGATAGCCTCTGGAGCCTTCCCTCTACTGAGATATGCGACTTTCTTTCCTTTTAGTCACAGGTTCACTTTAATGGAAATGGTACATTGGTATCAGTTGAAATCCAAATTTGCAACAAAAAAAACCCCTAAAGAATCTTGCTCTAGTGAAAATGAGCCCCTATGTAGCAAACAAGTTGTTATTGAACCTGTCATTTGGGTTTACAGAGATTTAGTCTGAGCACCCATCCCATACATACATATAAGGAGAATGGGAGGTCTTATTATTATCCCTTGTTCAATCAGTCTGTGGGTGTCTGCGGTAAAAAAAAAATCCTGCAAGAAAACAAGCAGTGAGCTTAGTGTGTGTTTTTAGCTAGAAGCTAGCGCTGCAGGTTCTTCTGGTAATCTGATGGTCTCCAGTGATGTGTGTTCAGGCACTTCCTCCCCCTCTCCGGAGCGGAGGAGGGATTTCTCTATGATGAGTGTGGTGCTGGTGTAGTGTTTCGATTGCTGACACCATAAGCCTTGCTGTGTGTGCATCCCTCCCCTTTGCCTTATTCAAGCCATTGCAGTCAGCCTGTGTGATGCGCTCACCGAGAGACCACAACTGGCTATTGGAAAATCGCCGGACCCCTCCGTCAGCACTCTGGAGGTGAGGCTGAGCTTTCGCTTGTCAGATCTCCCATCAGAATCCACTGTGACCTCCGAAACGACTATCCCCGAAGCCACGATGGTGGCGAAGGATTACCCGTTTTACCTTACTGTCAAGAGGGTTAATTTGACTTTAGAAGTGAAGACTGCCACAGCTAAAGCCAGCGAGGTAAGCTCATGTAGTTGGCCAGGATGCTGCCTGGATTACTTTTTTTTTACTAATCTTGCCAAGTGTGCAGAATGGGAATGGATGGAAGATATTGGACTATGTTTATAGAGTCTGGATTATTCTCCAAAACTAACATTCAACCCACTGTCTACAATCTCAGCTGCAAGTCTTCAGTGACTTCTGCAGACTTTCTTACAATTGTGAGAGTAACTTGATTTTGTTACATTATTTATTTTGATATGGTCATGTATGCCCCTTAGTGTCACTTTAATTATACTTTTTTATTTTCATTGACGTCTACCACTATTGCATTTCAGGTGTTTAGCTACTTGTGCCTTTTCTTCTAAAATGTAAACAGTAGAGAAAACAAGTGTGGTGTTTTAGCTAGGATGGCAGTTGGCATTAGCTGTGTATCCTGGCTGGTCAGCAGTTCTCCTGGGTAATTTCTGTAACACTACAATCCAAGAACGTTTTGAAGCAGACCTGCCTGGGCAGATCTCACAAAGCTTACCTGTCAAATATTTTTTTTTTTTTAAAGAAGACTCGCTAGAGCCAAACTATTTTCATTTCTCCTGTAATCCCTTGTCAGCAGCTATACCCTAAACATGTCACAGAAAATGATCATTGCACTGAGTTCTTAATCCCTGCTTCATATGTTTTTGTAAGGAGCATAATCCATGTTTTGCTATGTGACAACATATAGCTGAAGTCTTGCAAAAAAAAGTGTATTGCTTTACAAGACTTTATATAGCTATCATCCAAAAAAATGTTCATCAAGCTTTGATTTTAAAGGGCTTATGTTTAATATTCTGGAGATCAACCAGAAAATCAGATAATTAGCTATGTAATAGAATATATACCGTAGCAATGCCAATGTTCATTGTAGGACCTTGTGTATATGACACATCTCACAGTGAAGTGGCCAGATGAGGTTGAATAGGAACCCTTGTTTATACAAGGATATGTTGTATCTTATGTTTGCACAGAGGCAAATGTTTACACTGCATGTTGACTTTTGAAATCTTGTGTTATAAAGCGTCTAGTCACTAGATGTTTTATGACAATAACATCTACGATATTCACTATTAAACTTTGTTTATGTGTGAATAACGTATGTTGTGTCTTTTAGGTTTGCCTAGAGTCCAGAGGCAATGTACACATTGCTTGCAGACTCAAGGATTTTTAAGACATGCTTTTGAAACAGGTACACAGAACATGTTTCATCCTGTGTGTTTGTAGATTAACGCTCCACTGAGTTCTTATTTTAGGATTCTCCATATTTGAGCATTTACAAAAGACTACGACTATTATGACTTTTTCATGTTATAACACAGAACAGGAGGCCTGTAGAATTTTAGTCTTACATATTGTTACTCTAGGAAGCAATGACTAAACAAAATCATTTATATTTCATCAGCTTTGCTAGTGCTTCCCATAGACATTGACAAAATTGTGGTCAGGCAGATTTCTTTTAAATTTTGCAAAAGTCAAACCCCTCTGTTGGTATAATAGAGTAATTTGCAGATATATTCTTGTCTGCATGCTCAAGCACTGTCTGATGTCTATGCCATATTTCAAAGTTTTAAGCTTGCAATACAATTAGGTTTTAACTTCTTGTCAATGACCTCAATTCACTAAGTTTATCTCCTGTCTTTAATAACGTTTCTATAGTTATCACCATGGTGATAAGGCATGTAGTATTCAGGAAACGTTTTACCTCAGGCAAACCTAAAGTTAACTCTTCTGTCTTTAAGTTATCTCTTCAATCCTTAAAATTACTCCAGAATTCTAGACAGGCAGTTAAATAATTGCGTGTGAAAATAACTACAGAAGAGGTACAGAATTACCTACAGAGGAGGTAATTTAACTACAGAAGAGGTAACTTAAGGAACGAAGAGATAAGATAACCCTCTCACTGTGTGATGGCAAGTTATCTCTTGCCTTATTATCTCCAGCATGATCTTAGTGAATTGAGGCCAATGTCAGATAAGATTTGGCAGTAAACACTTGTTTCATTGCAGCAGTGGTCCTCAAACTAAGGCCCGCGGGCCGAATGTGGCCCCCTGAGACTTTTTTACTGCCCCCCCCCCCCCCCCCCCCCCACGCACAGAACATATTACTTATAGATACGGTCCACTTCGTCTCTAAATATCAGTAGCCCGTTAATAGAATAGCAGTGCTGGTTCCACCCATCCACAGGGAAGCCAGCAAGCAGGCGTTCGCTGGCTTCCAATCCAATTCCACATCAGGTGACACTGCTGTCCTATTGAAAGGCAGGTTTCCCGTGAATGAATAGCTGCTGCTGGGAGTACTCCTCTATGTGTGCGCGTGTGTGTGTGTGTTTGTGTAGGGGTGGATAATTTGCAGTTCATGCGATTATTGGGGAAAGGGGGTCGTTTGTGGGGGGGCAGCTTTTAAAATATGTATTTTGAATATTGATTGCTTTGTGTGTGGGGGACTGTTTTTCAGGCTGCTGAGAAAAGTGGTTAACAGGTGGAGGGGATAACGTTTTGGTGGCATAGTATCTGCACATGCTGTGTTGGGGGACATAATATCTGCACATGCTGTTTTGGGGGCATACTATCTGTTCTTTCGGTGTTAGGGGATATAATATATGCACATGCTGTGTTGGGGGGCATACTATCTGCGAATGCTGTGTTGGGGGCATACTGTCTGCACATGCTGTATTGGGGGGCATACTTTTCTGCACATGCTGTGTTGTGGGTTATACTATCTGCACATGCTGTGTTGGGGGGCATACTATCTGCACATGCTGTGTTGGGGGGCATACTGTAACGCTTGGTGGTGTATTCTCCACAGTCAGCATGCAACGCATGAGCTGGCGTGGAGGAGGTACACACACTAGCACCAGGAAACAGGCTATCCCTAGTATAGTGGAGGGGAGGACTGACTCCAATAGGAGATTGTGGCGCACAGAGCCGGTGCAGATCTGACAGCCACAAACAATGCTTTCGTTATAACGTCTCAGCGCAAAGTAGCGCTGAGCGCATAAACCAGAACTGAGGAGATCAGGACAGGTAGACAGAATGAACGCTTGCTAGCTAGCGGCTACTTAGCGACAGCAAGCGTCCAAAACCAGACAGACTGGAATGAGGCAGCCAATGCGATGCGGCGATGGCGTGCCTCACAAAGACAGGACAGGATAGTCAGAAAATAGCAGGATTAAGATAGATGAACGTAACACAGATAAATATACAATAAGTATGATTTCCTAGCGTATTACAATTACAGCTATCAATGAAACTATTTGTAACGTCTGACTAACATATGTATATATCGGCAATGAACCGATATATGACATAAGCAGGAACGCTGACTAGGAATGGAGTAACACAGGGAACAGGACTCGTTATCTCTACGCAGAGATGAACGCAATCCACAAACAGAACCAGGAGCAGGGTAACTACCTCAGCACGGGTGGTCACGGTACGCGCAACCTACCAAAACGTGCTGGAAAGCTGACTAACTGCACACAGGATATAAACAGTTCGTGTACGTATACATCAGCGACACTGATGTATTAACGTAACACAAATACAAGGAAAATAATAAACGTGCTGGTATGCATATATATTGGCAATGAACCAATATATGATGCAAAGACCAGCAAAGTATCTTTATAACAAGAAACACGATCGGGGGCTAAAGCGACAGCAAGACTGGCTTACACTGAAGCTATGAAAACCCAAGGAAACCCTGCAGGAAGCAGATCTTTATACTGAGGTCATCCAATGGGAGCAGGCATGCAGATTCCCACACAGGTGAATGATAATCAGTCACAAGCTGACAGCAGGGAAAGACAGACAAAGCTATGCAGCTTGCATGGAAATAGATCAGAACTGCCTGAGCTGCAGCACTACTACTTCCAGTAATAGCTGCTGCAGCAGCGATCATTACACATACTATCTGCAAATGCTGTGTGGGGGCATACTATCTGCACATGCTGTGTTGGGGGGCATACTGTCTGCACATGCTGTGTTGGGGGGCATACTGTCTGCACATGCTGTGTTGGGGGGCATACTGTCTGCACATGCTGTGTTGAGGGCATACTATCTGCAAATGCTGTGTTGGGGGTTATACTATCTGAACTTGCTGTGTTGGGGGCATACTATCTGCAAATGCTATGTTGGGAGTATACTGTTTGCACATGCTGTGTTGGGGGCATACTATCTCCACATGCTGTATTGGGGGCATAATATCTGCACATGCTGTATTGGGGGCATACTATCTGCTTTGGTTAAAACGGGGACATAAGGGCTGCAGATGTTAACAGGTAATAGTTTCCCCTGCCTAGGTTCAATGTAATGTTTTCTACATCATGTTATGTATACTCCAGCCCCCCAGCAGTCTGAAGTATGTTAACCCGGCCCTTGACCGAAAAAGTTTGGGGGCCCCTGCATTACAGACATGTTGAGCCCTTAAACAAGCTGAATTTACAGTATCTCACAAAAGTGAGTACACCTCTCACATTTTTGAAAATATTTTATTATATTTTATCATAGGACAACACTGAAGATATGACACTTTGATACAATGTAAAATAGTCAGTCTACAGCTTGTGTAACAGTATAAAATTTCTGCACATGCTGTTTTGGGGGCATACTATCTGTTCTTTCGGTGTTAGGGGATATAATATATGCACATGCTGTGTTGGGGGGCATACTATCTGCGAATGCTGTGTTGGGGGCATACTGTCTGCACATGCTGTATTGGGGGGCATACTTTTCTGCACATGCTGTGTTGTGGGTTATACTATCTGCACATGCTGTGTTGGGGGGCATACTATCTGCACATGCTGTGTTGGGGGGCATACTATCTGCAAATGCTGTGTGGGGGCATACTATCTGCACATGCTGTGTTGGGGGGCATACTGTCTGCACATGCTGTGTTGGGGGGCATACTGTCTGCACATGCTGTGTTGGGGGGCATACTGTCTGCACATGCTGTGTTGGGGGGCATACTGTCTGCACATGCTGTGTTGAGGGCATACTATCTGCAAATGCTGTGTTGGGGGTTATACTATCTGAACTTGCTGTGTTGGGGGCATACTATCTGCAAATGCTATGTTGGGAGTATACTGTTTGCACATGCTGTGTTGGGGGCATACTATCTCCACATGCTGTATTGGGGGCATAATATCTGCACATGCTGTATTGGGGGCATACTATCTGCTTTGGTTAAAACGGGGACATAAGGGCTGCAGATGTTAACAGGTAATAGTTTACCCTGCCTAGGTTCAATGTAATGTTTTCTACATCATGTTATGTATACTCCAGCCCCCCAGCAGTCTGAAGTATGTTAACCCGGCCCTTGACCGAAAAAGTTTGGGGGCCCCTGCATTACAGACATGTTGAGCCCTTAAACAAGCTGAATTTACAGTATCTCACAAAAGTGAGTACACCTCTCACATTTTTGAAAATATTTTATTATATTTTATCATAGGACAACACTGAAGATATGACACTTTGATACAATGTAAAATAGTCAGTCTACAGCTTGTGTAACAGTATAAAATTTCTGACCTGTGAATATAACTCAACACACAGCCAATAATGTATAAACTACTAGCAGCAAAAGTGAGAACACCCGTGAGAGAAGAATGTCAAAATTGTGCTGGAAGTGTCAATATTTTGTGTGCCCGCAATTATTTCCCAGCACTGTCTTAACTCTCTAGGGCATGAAGTTCACTAGAGCCACTCTGGTTGCCACTGGAATCCTCTTCCACTCCTCCATAACAAAGCTGAAGTATGTTAGAGACCTTGTGCTCCTACATCTTCCATTTGAGGATGTCCCACCAGATGCTCAATAGGGTTTAGGTCTGGAAACATGCTTTGCCAGTCCAGCACCTTTAGCAAGGTAGTGGTCACCTTGGAGGTGTGTTTGGGGTCATTATCATGTTGGAATACTGCCCTATAGCCCAGTTTCAGAATGGAGGGAATCACACTCTGCTTCAGTATGTTGGCATTCATGGTTTCATCAAAAAACTGTAGCTGTAGCGACTGCACTCATGTAGCCCCCTAACCATGACACTCCCACCACCATGTGTGACTGTAGGCAAGATACACTTGTCTTGGTCTCATCAGACCACTGGACATGGTTCCAGTAACACATGCCATTAGTTTGACTTCGACTCCACAGCCCTGGATTTATGTGTAAACAAAGCCATAGAAACACATGCAAAACTAATGCCAACTGTCGGGAACTGACTGGAAACCTTTTTATATGTGAACTGAGCCTTATAGCTGTGTTTTGAGTTATTTTGGTGGAACAGCAAATGTCCATTGTTATGCAAACTGTACACTGACTACTTTATATTGTATCAAAGTGTTATATCTTCAGTGCATCCTATGAAAAGATAACAAATAAGAGAGGTGTACTCACTTTTGTGAGATTCTGTAGATCTTGCAGATCACTATAGGGAAACTGAATGGGTGGTTAAAGTGAGCTGTTTTAAAGTGGCCATACACCTCTTGTTGATCGACCATCTGATTTGATAATTGTTATCGAATCTGATGAAAATTGGTGCCACCAAGTGCATGCCCGATCAACGATGCAACCAATTTTGGGCTGAACTTGGTCGCATGTATCGCTCGGACATGTTGCAAGATGTCGGGCCGTGGTGGTCGATTGGGTGCACAGCGGTAATTGCAAGCATTATCAGGAAAAGCAACAAACGTGAAGAAACACCCGGCGATGTCCTCCCATGTGTACCTCACATGTGTGCATTTATACATTACCTGTCCTGTGTCGCAGTGCCCATCCGTCTTCCGAATCTGCCGCTCTTCCATTATCAGTATACATGCCACTGGCACATAGCACGACATGTAGACTGCTGATGGAAGAGTGACGGATTCAGAAGACGGATGGGCACCGCAACACTGGACAGGTAATGCACACATGGTGGTACATTTATACACTAGGGGGATGCAGCGGACTCGTCTAGGAGGACTGCGGCGAATTCATGCTGAAAGCGATTGGGAATTGGGCTGCGATGTATGGGCAGCCAACAGATATATCTCTAATCGGATTCGATCAGAGAGACGTTTGTCTCTTGGTCAAATCTGCCCATCATCGCTAGATGTATGGCTACCTGCGTGATAATTGTTCTATGCTGTAATTAATTCTAACACCATCACTAACAACTTTACTAAGCTTCACTGGACTTATTCCAAAGCACTTTACAGAGAATGTCATCAGACAGGCTTATAGTGTGATGTCCCTACCTCTGTGACTTAGAGCAAGTTTACATTGCAGTACGGGTTTGGGCTGTGTAAAGAAACGCAGGATAAACACACATAATTCAGTTAGATGGCACTTGACATGTTTTATGAGGTCAGAGTGTTACACTAAACTGCAGTAGTGCGCTATAAGATCCATGCGTTCATAGAAAGTGCAACCTCAGCTCTGTATATGGCACTTTTATCCTCCAGTAATTCAGTTATTTTATTGCACCAGTATCAGAATATTGAGTCATGCTTTGTTTTACCTTTTTGATACTTCTTATATGTTTGGAATGTTATGTTTTGCAGCATACAGTGTTGACAGGAAAACAGTGGTGGAACAAGCAAAAAAAAAATTTTTGCTAGTCTAGTTAGCAACAAGAAGTATACAGTGGAGGTAACCAAACAGATCTTAGCTGTTTTTGCTCTTACAGGTTGAAACCTGAAGTGAGATGGTTGCTGCTGACAATGCTTTTTTTATTCAGTACAACATACCCCTTTGCCTGAGCTGCAACATGGCCTGAAAAGCCAACTCTCTTAAAGGGAAGGTTAAAGCAAAATAAAAAAATGAGTTTCACTTACCTGGGGCTTCTCCCAGCCCCATGCAGCCATCCTGTGCCCTCCTAGTCACTCACTGCTGCTCCAGTCCCCCACTGGCAGCATGCCGACCTCGGAAGTCGGTGGGCTGCATTGCGTACGTTTTTACACATTCCCGCTAGTGCAGGAACATTAACACATACATTTTTACGCGTTACTGGTTCAATGCGTAAATTTTCCACTCCACTGGACATTTTGGGATTATTTATTTACTTGAAAAAGCAAGCAGGTAGTAGGCAGAGGTTTACTAACTTTGGACAAATCTCTCATGTAGATTCCCAAACTCCTGCATCTGGTTACATTTGGGTAAGGTTGTGAACTTGTGAGATCACACCTTTAAATAAGATTTGGCAATGTACAGTCAGAATATTTTGATAATTTACCTTTAACCCAGATGCTCTCACTATATTTAGAAGGATTATATCTGTGTAGGATTTGCAGCCATTTTATCTGTATTCAGTTCTTGCCAGGTATATATTAGTTTGTTTTCCTTTGGATATGTACCCTATATAATTGCTTATTTAGGTCTTAAAGAGAACCCGAGGTGTGTTTAAAGAATGTTATCTGCATACAGAGGCTGGATCTGCCTATACAGCCCAGCCTCTGTTGCTATCCCAAACCCCACTAAAGTCCCCCTGCACTCTGAAATCCCTCATAAATCACAGCCGTGCTGTGAGGCTGTGTTTACATCTGTAGTGTCAGTCTCAGCTGCTCCCCCGCCTCCTGCATAGCTCCGGTCCCTGCCCCCGTCCCTTCCCTCCAATCAGCAGGGAGGGAAGGGATGCAGGCGGGGACTGGAGTTCTGCAGGAGGCGGGGAGAGCAGCAGACTGACACTATAGAGATAAACACAGCCAGCTCTGACAAGCTGTTTGTCAGCAGCGTTGCTGTGATTTATGAGGGATTGCAGAGTGCAGGGGGACCTTAGGGGGGGTTTGGGATAGCAAAAGAGGCTGGGCTGTATAGGCAGATCCAGCCTCTGTATGCAGATAATATTCTTCAAACCCACCTCAGGTTCTCTTTAAGTGGCTGAATTTGCCTCCCCAACTTTTTTGTGAGTTCTGCTTTCAGTATTATCCACGTCACACTTGTTTGGTTCTTGCTGCTTAGTTTATATATTGCTACTAGGCTCGAATCCCAAGCATATTGTGCTGTGAACAATGGGTTGTTATGAATTTGGCTTTTTCAGTAGATTAAATGTGGTGTTCCTGAAGGGGAGGGAGGGTTCTCCCAGATAAGCAGAGCTTGAAAAAGAATGACCTTTGTTTTCTCAGGCACCTCCAGACATGTAGCAGTTGCCAGAATCTCTCTGGGATCAACAGGTTTCCTCAGTCTTTGAAGAGACATTTACAGCCAAGAAGTCAGCATTCCAGGTCCCACTTGTAGAGTGTATCAAAGAAGACTGCGGTCAGGGGCAGGGATATCCCATGTAGAAACATGCTCTTCTGCACATTAGAAAGTCATTCTCAGAAACATTATCTCATGGATCACTTGCCAAACTGGGACATAAGAATACGCTACAATCAGTGCATAAGAACGATGTTGGAAAGTGTGTAGACCACATGGTGGAGGGCCGTGGGGGGGGGGGGGGGGGGATACAGCAGATTTCCCCACATAATGCAATTAGAGTGATAGCAGAATCCCCACAAAGTACAACCAGATTGGCTGCAGATTCTCCACAAAATGCACTCAGATTGGCCGCAGATTTGCCCACAAACTGCAATCAGATTGGCTGCAGATTTGCCCACATAATACATTCAGATTAGCTGCAGATTTACCCACAGAATGCATTTAGATTGGCTGCAGCTTTACCCACAAAATACACAAAGATTGGCTGCAGATTTACCCACAAAATACACAAAAATTGGCTGCAGATTTACCCACAAAATACACAAAGATTGGCTGCAGATTTACCCACAAAATACATTCAGATTGGCTGCAGCTTTACCTACAAAATACACAAAGATTGGCTGCAGATTTACCCACAAAATACATTCAGATTGGCTGCAGATTTACCCACAAAATACATTCAGATTGGCTGCAGATTTACCCACAAAATACACAAAGATTGGCTGCAGATTTACCCACAAAATACACAAAGATTGGCTGCAGATTTACCCACAAAATACACAAAGATTGGCTGCAGATTTACCCACAAAATACACAAAGATTGGCTGCAGCTTGACCCACAAAATACACAAAGATTGGCCGCAGTTCTGCCCACAAAATGCACTTAGATTGGCCTCAGTTGTGCCCACAAAACACACTCAGATTGGCCGCCGTTCTGCCCACAAAATGCACTCAGATTGGCCTCAGTTCTGCCCACAAAAATGCACTCAGATTGGCCTCAGTTCTGCCCACAAAATGCACTCAGATTGGCTTCAGTTCTGCCCACAAAATGCACTCAGATTGGTCTCAGTTCTGCCCACAAAATGCACTCAGATTGGCACTGAATTTGAAAGTAGCCACGAGGTCACGTATGACAGCAAGCGGCAGAGGACAGGGCTTGAAGTGAGCTGGTGCAGTGTTTGATCACGTTACACTGCACCGGCTGCAGATGGAGAACGCGCTGACTACAGAAGATGGGCTCAGAGCGTGAACCAGGAGGCGGCAGAGGACGGGGCTGAAGACTGAGGACTCGCGCTGGCTGCAGAAGACAGGCTCAGAGCATGCTGCTGTTGTGTGGAATTTGACTCACCTCAGCTCAGATCGGCAGCGGCAGGCAGGAGATCGGAGCCAGTCAGACCGGCGCATGGCAGCCGCGCGGTGAATTTGAATGGAGGAAGTGACATCATCGGTCACGTCCTGCACTTAAAGTCCCCCGTGCGGCTGCCATGCGCTGATGTGGCTGGTTCCTATCTTCTGCCCCCGCCGCCGATCTGAGGTGTGTTAGAGGCGGCAGAACGGGGGACAAAGAGAGGGGAGGCTGTAAATATTTAGAGTCTGCAGCCGCAGCATGGGGGAAAGGTTTTTTTTTTTTTAAGTTGCGCTGCCACAGCATAGAGCAGGCGGTAGGGGGGCCACAGCAGGAGGCCTGGCGGGCCGCCAGTTGGACAGCACTGTCCTAGGAGGTAATTTATAATCTTCTGTTTAAAATAACTTTTTAGCACTTTGCCGTTGAAAAAGTAGCAAAAGTAGGTGAAACGGTACTAGGGGGAAATTCAGGAGAAAAAGTTAAGTGCATATGAGCCAATGTGTTTAATAAATAGTAGAGAAAATGATATTTGCGGGTCGGTGAAGTAAAATGTAAAGGCCTTTTTCTACAAATGACATGCACTTTTCTACGTGATTGAAATTCTTTCTATACACAATTCTGCACTTTTTTGGAATATTAAAAGAAAAAGTATTTTTTGCATCTTTTTGGTTTCCTGTGTTTTCACTATATCAATATCCCTGATTAATTGATTAGTTTAGGCTTACCACACACCCAGGGCTTTTTAGTCAGAATTGGAGTCGGTGGTTTCATAAACGGAGGAGTTGGAGGTATTTTTACAGATTCCACAGCCCTGCACACACCATACAATCTTGGTTGTTTAGATTGACCAAATCTGGGGCCAACAGATTGAAAATAGTATTGTCCTGATAAGCTTTCATACTACATGAAAGTGGTAAGATTAACCAGCCAAGATTGTCTGGTCCATTATACTGAGAAGAGTGTGGGAAATGTTAAATGCTTTATTGCATGCTGGGTGGGGAGTAACTGGACAGGGAGATGATGAGACTCTGCTGAGTTGTACCTGCAATGATGGCCACAAAGAGTTTATCTCTCATTAGCAGAGGGAGGTGCTGGATGAGATAAGGTGATTTGTTCTGTGGTCTGTTGGTCACATGTGCTGTATTGAGAGCTGATGCAACCTGTTCATGCTTGTGCATACTGTCAGGGATGTAGAGGACAAAGGATTTATGCAGCTCCAGCTCACAGCATGCATACCAGGAAATTACCTACGGGGCAGATACACTCCTTTTTCAGCATTTAAAATTAGGGAGACTGTATAGCGCTTTGTTGTCGATCTTCTGTATTAGCTGGGATAAAAAAAAGGCAAATTAGGGGCATGCAGGAAGGGATATGGGGATATGGGGACTGCCATGTTTATTTCCTTTTAAACAATACCAGTTGCCTTGTAGTCCTGCTACACCTGTAACACACCTGTAACTAGCATGCAGATAATCGGGTCAGATTTTTGTCAGAAACACCTGATCTGCATGCTTGTTCAGGGTCAATGGCTAAAAGTTTAAAGCTGGGTACACACATTACGTTTTTTCGTGCGATAGATGGATCAGATAGATAAAATCCGTCATGTCCGATATTGCTCCATATCGAGCGTGAAATCGAGTGTAAAATCGTGCCGAAAAAACGACCGGGTGGCTAAATCGCACAAAATTCAATTACATTTAGGGTTTAAAATGGCACAAATCTTGTTCTAGGTGCGTGTAGATGTGTGGTCAGCAAGTCCATGTTAAGGTCTGGTGATTACAGATCTGTGTTTGCATCTATAGCCTTTTTCTAATGACTGTTCCTAAATAAGTTTGACATGGGCAAGCAACAAGATTTACAGTGAGGAGGGTGAGAGATGGGCTGTCTTGTTTTTTCAAGGTCTCCTTCTTTCATGTGATGTTCCACTCAGATGTAGAAGAGTTGATCAAGCATTTTCTCTTCACATAGGACATGTCACTCAACATGCTGTACAGAGTAGTAGAGGAAGGTCAGTTTTGGCCATTTCTCTTACTCGCTGAGCTATTAATAGAGCAATTACTGAGTGATAAATACTCTCTGCAGTGCTTTTGGAACATACTGCTGTGGCAAGTGTTGTGCAACAGAACACCTCCATCATCACTGCGGCTTATCCTGACTTCTCTATAATGATTTGTTTGGCATCTCTGCACTTTTGTTCCTTAAGGTTATTTTTTAGTCATAGCCACTTTATTCCTGTATAAAAGTGAGTATAATATGTGGCTTAATGTCTGTCAAGGATCATCTGTTTGTTATATAGGATATGTTAAAGTCAAGAGAGCCACAATTCTAAATTACCAGAACTTGCTAAGCTCCAAAACACTTCCTTATGGTCACATAAAGGAATTACCTATCTAGGGCAAATCACACTCAGTTCTAGGTTAATACCCTTTGCTGAACTGCAATCACGTTTCTCTCTGTCTGGGAAGTTTCACTTCATGTACCTGCAGCTACATCACACAATAAAAACACAATTGGGGGCGGAGTTAGCGCGCGATGCGGGAGGACGCAATTTAAGTGAGCTCCGTCTCACTCCTAAAATCCGAGGCTAATATCCTGCTTTACAGCGAACTTACTTGCTGAATCTGGGTCTCGGGGTACTGCTGAACTCCTGGGGATCATAACCATGTCCACAAAGGTGAACTCCGCCAAGGCAGCCGCTGAGAAATTAGCGCAATACCACGGGGAATCCATGCAGGCCGCAGAGGAAGAAGCAGAGGCATCTAATAGCGATAGCGAACCGCCTATTCTGATTCCGGCATCTGAAGATACCGGAGAACTATCTCTAACCATGATCTATGAGAATCTTCTCTCAGCCATTACGGAATCGAAAACGTGCCTCACCACTAAGATAGAGGAGATGAAGGCGGAAGTAGGCCTCCTGCGTCAAGACCTCGGTAAGCTCCGAGAACGCACTTCCGAAGTGGAAAAGAGAGTTTCTGCCTTGGAGGAATTGACAGCACCGATCCCCAAACAGATCAAAGACCTACAGACCTCTGATACGGCTACTAAGGAGAAGATTGACGACATGGAGAATCGACTCCGACGCAACAACGTTCGTATAGTGGGCCTGCCGGAGCGTGCGGAGGGAGATGCTCCGGAGGTCTTTATGGAGCGATGGGTCAGATCCACGTTCGGGTCAGAGGGCTTATCATCAGCTTTTGTGGTGGAAAGAGCACATCGGATCCCGGGCCGGGCCCCAAAACCTGGAGCGCCCGCCCGTCCATTTATAGCTCGCCTTCTGAACTTTAGAGACCGGGACGCGATCCTGAGAATGGCCCGTCAGAAGGGTGCACTCCCCTTTGAGAACGTTAATTTACAGGTCTTTCCGGATTTTTCGCTGGCCCTACAAAAGAGGAGAGCCACCTTCATTGAGGTAAAGAAAAAGCTGCGGGCCAAACATGTGCCCTATTCCATGTCCTATCCTGCCCGCCTGAGAGTCGTACATGAGGGTAAGACGCTTTTCTTTGAGACACCCTCAGAAGCCATGGACTTCGCTACCAAGGTAATAACTGTTTAAAAGTTTGCAAAGCAATGCTGTAGCGCTAGATGAGATGGCATAAAGTTTTCGGGCAGGCCGTTTGCCATGAAGAGACTCTCTACTACCCTGTTTTTTCTTTTTTTTCGCTTCTGGAACTTTCCTTTAACAACCTGGATTTTCTTTGTATCCTGTGGACATGGATATAATAGGCACCAGGTCGCCCAGAAACAGTCAGCTTTGCATATTTCTAAAAGTTCGCTGTTAATCTGAAATATCAGGAGTGAGTTGGTGGACTCATGCCGCATTCACCCCCCTTAGAGGAGTAATCCTCACGAATCTGCACAAAATATGTTTTGTTTTCTCTGTTTATGCTTAGCCCTGATCTCCCCAGCTCCCTGGGTTACGATATTAATCTCACTATATGGTATATACTATGTATGTGATACCTATCAATGTTTATTATTCAATACATTCCCGTTGTGGCTGGTGGGGGGAGGGGTGAGGGGTAGGGAAGGGATTCTGGTTATGTTACGAGGGTGTGATCGTGTGGTCTCAATGTATAGCAGAGTCTATCCTGTGGAGAATGTTACTGTGAAGCTGGATAATGGCTAGGAGTTTAAAATGTATATCATGGAATGTTAGAGGACTAGGGACTGTGATGAAACGTAACCTTGTATTTTCTTTCCTTAAAAAATATGATCCCGACATTTGTGTTCTCCAGGAAACGCACTTGACTGGAAGCACCTCCTCTAGACTTCGCAGACACTGGGTAGGGTGGGCCGCACACTCGGTTTACACTTCCAACTCCAGAGGGGTCTCTATTTTGGTTCATAAGAGGGTAAGGTGGCACATGATAACATGCAAAGTGGATCCAAATGGCAAATATATCTATGTACAAGCTGAGGTAGATTCCCTCCCGATTAAGATCGTAGCTGTCTATTTGTCCCCACCAGCTGCCCTCTCCGTTCTGAAACCAATTATACCCTGGATCTTAAATGACAGGGTCACACCCATAATATGTGTTGGGGACTTCAATTTGGTGATGGATGAGACCATTGACAGGTTCCCTGTCCCCGCAGGGGCAAAGGGGCTAGGTCAAACTTCCCTATCAGAATGGGCCCTTAATCTAGGATGGTTTGATGCATGGAGGACCTTAAACCCTGAGACAGCTGCCTTCACTTGCTATACACCTGCCAGGAAATCCCTCTCCAGAATTGATCTAGCCTTAGTCAATGACCTGGCCATTGCCAGGCTGGAATCTGCCGTACATTTAAATAGGGGAATCTCTGATCACTCTCCACTGCTGATACACTTCCGCTTGGATACCAGGCAGGTTAATAGCCCCTGGAAGTTTAACAGCTTTTGGTTCACTCTCTTCCCTTCCCCAGATAGAACCATAGAGCAAATAACTACATATTTCCTTTGTAATAAAGACTCTGCCGCCCTGTTCAGTGTCTGGGAGGCATTTAAATGCCATATGAGGGGATGCTTGCACGCCACAGTATCATTTATTAAAAGGAGCTCTCGGGAAAAAGAGGAGCGCTTGTCTGAGGCCTGCACGGATGCTGAGGCCCTATATATTACCCAGCCATCTGACCAGAGCCGCAGACAATGGCTTCTAGCACAGAGGGAGCTGAACATCTGCTTAAATCATAAATCCAAGAGGAAATTGTTTTTTACTAAACAATCCTTTTTTGAGTGTGGAAACTACACTGGAAGACTACTGGCCCAACTGGCCCATGGGGCTAGAGGATCTGCAGTGATTACAGGATTAAGTAAACCAGATGGCTCTCTAGTTAATGCCACTTCTGACATATTAGAGGAGTTTGTCCTTTTCTATGACTCACTATACACCTCAAAACTGATATACTCTGAACATGACATTGTGCGATACCTCTCAGATTGTACCTTCCCTACTTTATCCCCTGAACAGGTAAAAATGTTAGATGCCCCCATTACAATCGAGGAAGTGGAGATAGCTATATCCTCATTGCAACCTAATAAGGCCTCCGGCCCTGACGGAATTCCAGCAGACTTTTATAAAAAATATAGAGATTTGATAATACAAGATCTACTTGCGGTATTTCTGAGTATAGATTCCCAATCCGGCCTCCCCGATAGTTGGAATGATGCTACAATAGTTGTTTTATTAAAAGAAGGGAAAAATCCATTGCAGTGCGGTTCTTACAGACCGATATCCCTGCTAAATACCGATTATAAGATTTTTACCAAAATCATCTCCAACCGATTAGCTAAGGTAATTCTTGACATAATCCACCCCGACCAGACAGGATTTATGCCTGGTAAGGGGACGTCTATCAATATAAGGAGGACTTTAATACACTCGCAGATATCGCACAATGTCACCGGAGATAGAGCATTGGTGTCATTAGACACCATGAAAGCTTTTGATTCTATTGAGTGGCTTTTTCTGGATACCTGCCTGCAAAAATTTGGTTTTGGTCCTAGGTTTCTGGGCTGGGTGAGGGCATTGTATCGGAGTCCAAGGGCAAGAATATCAGTAAATGGTCTCTTTTCTCGATCTTTCGCTCTTCATCGCGGCACTAGACAAGGCTGCCCACTATCACCTTTTTTGTTTGCCATCGCAATTGAAGCTTTAGCTATTAAATTTCGTTCTGCTACTAATATTCGAGGGCTTACTTGCGATTCGCATACTGATATTATTGGCTTATATGCGGACGATGTAATTTTATTTCTTGAAGACACGCATACTTCCCTTAAAAATTCAATGCAACTAATTAACCAGTTCGGGGAATTCTCAGGCCTGCAGACAAATTGGGAAAAATCATGCATTATGCCCTTGGACTCTGATGCTATCAGTTTGGACTCAGTTGAGTGCCCTCTACAGATAGTTCAGAAGTTTAGGTACCTGGGAATAGTAGTAACCAGAGACCCAGCAGAGTTCTTTAATGCCAATATTTCACCTCTTTTATCTGAATTAACAGCCAAGTGCAAAGCTTGGAGCTCTCTCCCCTTGGTAGTAGTGGGAAGGGTGAACTTAATAAAAATGATTTCTCTCCCTAAAATTCTATATGTGGTCCAGCACTCGGCAGTCCCCATCCCCAAGTCATTCTTCTCTAAACTAAACAGCGTGGTTGCTTCCTTCCTGTGGGGCAATAAGAGAGCTAGGATTAATCTACAGACACTCACTAGGCCATTAGATGAGGGTGGTTTAGCCCTCCCTGATTTCTTTCTATACTATCTGGCCGGCCAGTTAAGATACATACAAGCGTGGATGCCCGGCCATACTGAATGGACTAGTGAGTTGCTACTGGCCCAGAATCTTCGTGGTAAAAATTTATTTACTTTTTTGGAAGCTGGCGCTGGGAACTCCTATGCCTCTCTTTTGCCCCTACACAAGCTGGCACTACAAGTTTGGCGCAGTGGAAAGCGAATCTATAAATACTCTGACATCCCTCTGGAAACCCCTTTATGGGAGAACTCCAGCTTTCCACACCTGCTGTCCATCCCTGAGCCAATCTTCTGGGTCAATAAAGGTTTAATAAACGTATCACAGGTAACGACCAATACTGGTCTGATTCTCTTAGCAGAAGAGATTACAAATCGGTTTCAGGTCCCTAGATCCTCTTATCTTCGGTCATTCCAGCTTTCACATTCTCTTAGAGCCCAGTTTGGTAGAACTAGCCTCCCCATATCTGACTTTCCCTTGATTGGAGTCTTAAAAACACAGGGTGCCCAAGGTTTAACATCATATCTATATACCCATTTATTGAACGCTAAATTTGAAGGTCTAGACATGAAGGGACCTGCCAAATGGGATACTCAACATTTAGAAATACAGGAGGAAGACTGGGAAGATATTTTTCTCTCAGTTCGTTTAGCTTCCCCAGCTGCTCATAACCGACTAATCCAACTATACATTGTACATCAAGCATATTGGACACCTGTGACGCTGAAATCTAAAAATCTTAGAGACTCAGCAGACTGTCCTAAATGTGGGAGCTCGGATGCAGACTTCCTCCACTTAATTTGGCAGTGTCCCAAAGTGTCCTCTTTCTGGGTACAGGTAACTCAATGTCTTGCTAATATGGTAGGTACTTCTGTCCCTCTTGCTCCTCTATTGTGCCTGTTTGGTGTAATGGAGGAGGAAGACAACCAGCGGTACAAACAAATTTTCCTGAGGGAGACTCTCTTTCTAGCTCGGAAAACTATAATACTTAAATGGCTGGCTGCTGACTGTCCCCAGATTCAACACTGGAAAAATTTAGTCAATGAAGTAGTTCAATATGAAAAGATCCTTTTCACCCATAGAGGTGCACCCACGAAATTTGGGAAAATATGGGATATTTGGCTCGACTCCCAGGAAACACTGGACTCTCCACCAGAATGATGACTCAAATACCCAGTTAAAAAGTACTGCGAGATTGCATGACATACCCCCATGTAGAAGTAGGATGTTGTACAAGTGCCCTGTTGGCACTTGGGTTGTATAAGTGACCCTGTTAAATTATCTGGCAACATAGGATGCTCTCCTGTGCAATATACCATCATGACTGTATATGACTGCGATTTATATGATATGCATGTTATTGTAAACTTAAGCTGAGATTCCAGATATGTTTCAGTCTTGTTGGATTGTATTATTCTTTTATGTCAATAAAAAGAAGTTAAAAAAAAAAAAACACAATTTCCTGAAGGTATCCCCCCTATTGGGACTTCTCTAGTACTAGAATCCATTAAGGACAGTCTGGTTCGTCATCAAATAGGTAATTTATACTCTATTTTTCTAGAACAGGTCATCGCTCCAGTTGTAGATAAAGCACAATCCAAATGGACACACTCAGGTGTAGATGTTGACTAAGAGGAGTGGGAGGACTGTCTCCGACTTTTCTGTAAAGTTTCCCCCTGCCTACATGAAAAATTAACTCATCTTTATATTCTCCACCACTCCTACCTCACTCCTTCTCACATCAGTAAATACTCACCTACCTCTTCCAATATTTGTCCCAAATGCTCCTCCTCCGCCCCTTCTTTCATGCATTTACTCTGGCACTGCCCTCCAATTCTTGATTTCTGGAGACAAGTGGTGGGTTTTCTGCATGACAGAATGGGCTCACCAGTCTCTGTTGACCTCAAAATATGCATATTACATATTTTTGAAGATGATGATGATATTTCCAAATTTGACAGAACATTCATGATTGAGACCTGCTTTCCGCTGGCTATCCTCCCTCCCCCCCACCTGTACAAGAATGGAAGGCCAGAGTTACTAAGATGCTACCCTATAAACGTCTTGTTTACAAAAATAGGGGCTGTCCACTTAAATTTCCCCAAGTATGGGAGAGATGGCTAGACAACCCACATGTATGATCTGAAACTGGTCTATATAACAGCATTATTCATTGCATATTGCATTTATTGATCTCTTATATATTATCTTGTCATCACCTCGCCAGTATACATATATGTTTATCAGATAATGTCATATATTTCTTATTCATTATACTTACTCTATATAACTCTCCATCTGAATGTAAATGTATTCTTGTATTGTAACTTGAATTTTATACTCAATAAACACCTTTTGTTAAACGGGAAAAAAAAGTCAAGAGAGCAATTCAGCATACACCAAATTCACTTGTAATAATGATGGTTATTTTACCTTTTAAAATGATAGCATGCATCATTTTTAAGACATTGATGATAGAACAGGATTTTTCCTCTATACATCATTCTCCTACAGCAGTTGGTGGATGGATGCTGGGCAAATTCTGTACCCTGAAAGACATTGAATGGCGCAAAGATGAACAAACCACTCAGGGTTTCAGACAGAGGTCATTGGGAACAAAGCTTTTACTGCAATATGGAAGACTTCTATAGGTTATTAGGTTGATTCACTAAAGTTCTCCTCAGGTTGAGAACACTTCAGAAATAATCCAATAAACCAGAAGTGGATTCAAGGGAAAGATGGCAGATGGTAGCAACACTTCATATCAATAACGATAGCCAGATGTTTATTGAATAAGCAGTTGAGTATTTCTTACTCTGGGTGCATGCTGCTGCTGTAAAACCAACTCAAATTCTCAAAGCTTGTCTCTGTTGCCATGGTGATCTGTATACAGCTGACCCGCCGGGCAGTGGAAGTGTCAGACACGTCTTCAGCTTCTCTTGAGTTTTTAGCAACATCAGCAATTTCCCCGAGAGCCAGACAGGAGAAATACTGACTAACAGCTTGTACAATTGGCTAGCTGACTTGGGGGTTGATTCACTTTGTAGGACGAGATCCCTGCGCTTTGACCCAATAGGCTCCCAGTCAAGTAACAGGCAGCCTGTTGGGCCAATCAAAGTGCAGGGATCTCGTTCTACAAAGCCACTGGACCTGATGACAGGGTTCAGAGTGGGACAATTGAAGCACCTGTTTGTTTTTGGGGTAGCGCATGTTATGAGTAAGTTAGTAGTGCATGCTACAGCAGTAGCGTGCACTACTTTGAAAATGTTACTTGCGCTTCCAAACTGCGATCATTGCTAACATCTGGAATGATTGCCAGTGATCATTCGGAATGTCAGTAATTGAGTGTGTGAGTCCTTTAGGAATATGAGAGCAATGTTTAGTAAGATGTCAGGATGTGTTTATACACTGTCATAATGCACTTAGTAGTGCTCGTTTGTGCCCTAGTGATATATGAAAAGTGCAATTAATGACTACTGGTTTAGGAATTGACTCTCTTTATTGTAACCTGTTAAAACAGCTTGGTTAGTGTGGGTTGCACTGTGTGATGCTGAAAAAATAAACTGAGACTATGGTGTCTGTGATACAGAAATATGCGAAGAAAAACTATGTATTTTTGTGGGAAAGCTGTGTTATTTTAAAGACTTGAAAATTCTAGTGATTCTGGTACAAATGACTTAGGTAGGTAGTCCTATTCCCCAGGTCCTACCATACAGCCATATTAAATTAGTCTTGCACTGTGGTGAGGGCCAATGTGCCTGAAACAGTTAAGTGGCTATAGACGAGCAGATCTAGATGTCTGTTTGACATCCAGAAAAACCAGCAGATCTGGATGTCTGTTTGACTTTTCAGGGATGTAATTGAATGATTTGCATATTGTCTAAGTGATGCATCATTCGATTTCCTTGTTGCTTACATAGAGCTGAATAATTGCAAATACCTTCTGTTTATGAATGCCTGTCACAGAATTCACTTGTAAACTGGGTAGTTTATCAGTGCTGTAGTGTTCACTCTGTGTCATTTGATTGTGACCAGCCTCCTTGTTCACAGGGAGTTCAAACAACTTTCTGCTAATTGCATTCTGGTTATGGATGATCAGAGCAGCCTTTGAACCAGTCAAAACACAGCCAGAGAGGCATACCCTGCTGATAATCAACCAGCCCACCCACATCAACCTGCTGCCCTCCAGCTTTTCAAGTCTCAATTGGCCTAAAGCCTTTAAACTTTGGTCGCCTAAAGGGATCTGTAAACATCATTTTAGAAAGAAACTTTGTAATGATCACCATACAAATATGCAGTTTGGCTCCTGGCCGAGCAATTTGTTCTGTTGTGTGGAGAGGGCAGGAGGAAGAGCCTTTGCAGTGGTAAGGAACAAAAGTGATTGGTTGGAGTTGTAAAACTCTTTGTGGCCGTGGCTGATGTGAATGTTACTTTTTAAAGGTACTGCACAGTATGTAGCAATATACAAATTAATGTAGACATCTGACCACTGTGTGCCACACTGTGACTCACCATGTTCATGTTTCAATAAATATATCAAAATATGGGTCTTTTGGTTGTTAACATAGAGGCGCTGGGGAAGGATCTTGATCAAGGTGTCTAGTTTACATGAACAGCAGAGGAAGGAGCCAGGTTTCATTTGTCACAGCCTGTCTGCCTGTGTGTTAGCTTTGCTATGTGTTGAAAAAGACATTGCTGGCATTGTATAAATACTAAACCATGTCTGGGACCTAAAGATATTATTTGGTGCTCGGTGACCTACATTCTGTCTGCCAATAGTATTGTGGGAAAACTGTAAAAGTATGTATATAGACCTACTGTAATTATTGCCTATAGTTTTATTACAAGCTTCTTTATTGTAGCGTTCATAGAATTAGAAGAACGAGTTAATAGGTGTCTAGGACCTATACTATAGGCAATGCAATCTTATTTTAAACTGGTTGAACAAGGTTGAATTGGGGCAACTCAGCTTAAGCCAAGAGGTACCTTTCTGTAGATGAGATGGTTTCTCACTAGTAGGAGAGTGGCCCATATGCAATTCACTTTTTCTCCTGAGTTTTCTCCTAGGTGACATTTTCATGCCTTGTTACAAAATGCCTTCTAGACAACCAGCAAGCAAGAACATACTCAAAATAACTTTCATATGATTGTTTTCACTCACTTTTGGGTCTTTTTTCAATTGTAAAATGCTGAAAAGTTATTTTAGAGAGAAGATGAAAATGATAACTCGGGAGAAACACTAATAGGATATGGGCCCATGTGTTTTGAGTGCTTTTAAAAATGGCAAGGATGTCCCTTTGATATCTCCCCGCATATTGTATTCTGGGTTTACAGTAAATGCTTAAAAGGCGGAACCACTGTTTTATAGATGCATTTAATAGAACTTTGGGCCCTATCCTATTAGCTTTTCTCCCGAGCTTTCTCCAAGGAAATTATTTTTCACTTATCTTAAAAATAACTTTTCAGCACTTTGCAATTAAAAAGCTTAGGTAAAAAGGTAATTTCAAACTTATTTTGAGTAATTTCTTGCTTAGTAGGAGCTTTTTTTTATTGATTATTTTATTATTGATTATTTTATTGATAAGTTTTAATAAAACCTTTTTGAAAAACACTCAACAGATAAGTGAATAGGATATGACCCATTATTTGAAACCAATTGTGCAGTTTCTGTATAAAACAAAGCAGTTTATACATCCTTGCACCAATTTATAAATCCTCATAAAACTCCTACTGTCCTACCTCTTTCCTCTCCAGTGAGTCTGAGGTCATACCTCATGATAAGGAGTTATCAAGAAGGCGTGAAGTGACTGCAGCTGACAAAGTAATCACTCTCCCTCCTGCATGCCCATGTGACTAAGGGGGGAGTGATTGAGGCTGTTTAGACAAGACACAGAACATTTATATTGCGCTTTTCCCCTGGTGGACTTAAAGCGCCAGAGCTGCAGCCACTAGGGTGCACTCTATAGGCAGTAACAGTGTTAGGGAGTCTTGCCCAAGGTCCCCTCACTGAATAGGTGCTGACTTACTAAACAGGAAGAGCCGAGATATGAACCCTGGTCTCCTGTGACAGAGGCAGAGCCCTTAGGTGTGAGCAGCCAGTTGTCAATCTCAGAGTATCTGGCAATTGATGTGGCAGATCATTTCCTTTCCTGTTTGGTAAAACTGTGTATTTTCACAGACTTTTTTTATGCAATAAAATAATCAGCTGTGCCTGAACCAGGGCTTTAAAGAGTCTGAACAGCATCATAGATTTTCTTTTCTGCTTTAACCTCCACCCACACCCACCATAAGGTATTGATTTAACCTCCTTGGCGGTTCAATTTTTCCGCCAAGGAGGCTGCATTGCACTTTTTTTGAATTATTTTTTTTTTTTCATGTAGCTACCTGAGTGGTAGCTACATAAAACACCACTAGAGGGCGCTTGTGTCCCTCTAGTCCGATCGCCGCAACAAAAGTAAACAGGAGATTGCGTATAGAACGCGATCTCCTGTTTGGCTTCTCCTGTCACCATGGCTACGATCGGAATGACGTCATGGACGTCAGCTGACGTGCAGATGTCAGACCCATCCGATCCAGCCCTTTGCACTGCCCGGGACTGATTGGTCCAGGCTGCGCAGGGCTCTGGCGGGAGGCCCTCTTCCGCCGCTGCGTGCGGACGATCGCCGCAGAGTGACGGCGATCGAGCTGGACGCGCAGCTAGCAAAGTGCTGGCTGCGCGTACAGCAATTTACAGCTCAGGAATAGCCCCACCAGGGGCTGAGATACCCTCCGCGGCGGCTTACCCCGAGCTCAGCTCGGGGTTACCGCTAAGGAGGTTAAAGGACAACTGATGTGAGAGGAAAATGCAGGCTGAAACATGTATTTACTTTTAAGTAACACCAATTGCCTGGCTGTCCTGCTGATCCTCTGCCTCTACTGCTTTTAGCCATAGGCCCTGAACAAGTATGCAATAGATCAGATGTATCTGACATTATTGTCAGATCTGACAAGATTAGCTGCATGACTGTTCTGGTGTTATTCATACACTACTGCAGCCAAATAGATCGGCAGGGCTTCCAGGCAACTGGTATTGTTTAAAAGGAAATAGATACGGCAGCCTCCATATTCTTCTCACTTCAGTTGTCTTTTAACTACTATGGGGCTGATTCACTTGACAGTCAACCTATTGGGTCAATCAAGGTGCAGGAATCTCGTTCTTTGAAGCCACTGGACCTGCCAGGCCTCGGGGCGGGTTCAGTGGAGCACTCGTTAAATTTAACGATGCACTTGTTAAACTATAGGAGCATGGCGTAATTTAGCAGCGCACGCTTTGGCAGCATAGCATGCGCTGAAGATTATTACCACGTGCTGCTGTCACTAAGCTGTGTCTTTGTGGCAGCGCAGCTTAGTGAATCAACTCCCTATGTGCTGTATCATGAAACCTTATTTATGTAACTTTAGTTAGAGGTTAAACAGCTTCTGCTCAGGAGTGTACTCAGTCTTCTCCACTGTCCCAAAAAATCCCCTCTCTCATTCCCATCTATTGCTGCTTTTTATTGTCTTTATTCACAAGATAATTGGGTAAACAAATTAAGAGGACTTGTCACAACCACAAGAATTAATGCTAAGTACACACCATACAATTTTCAGTTAGATTTGCTGTTACATTTACCTGCCAGGAAGATTTTTCCAATACAGGGAGTGCAGAATTATTAGGAAAATGAGTATTTTGACCACATCATCCTCTTTATGCATGTTGTCTTACTCCAAGCTGTATAGGCTCGAAAGCCTACTACCAATTAAGCATATTAGGTGATGTGCATCTCTGTAATGAGAAGGGGTGTGGTCTAATGACATCAACAGCCTATATCAGGTGTGCATAATTATTAGGCAACTTCCTTTCCTTTGGCAAAATAGGTCAAAAGAAGGACTTGACAGGCTCAGAAAAGTCAAAAATAGTGAGATATCTTGCAGAGGGATGAAGCACTCTTAAAATGGCAAAGCTTCTGAAGCGTGATCATCGAACAATCAAGCGTTTCATTCAAAATAGTCAACAGGGTCGCAAGAAGCGTGTGGAAAAACCAAGGTGCAAAATAACTGCCCATGAACTGAGAAAAGTCAAGCATGCAGCTGCCAAGATGCCACTTGCCACCAGTTTGGCCATATTTCAGAGCTGCAACATCACTGGAGTGCCCAAAAGCACAAGGTGTGCAATACTCTGAGACATGGCCAAGGTAAGAAAGGCTGAAAGACGACCACCACTGAACAAGACACACAAGCTGAAACGTCAAGACTGGGCCAAGAAATATCTCAAGTTTGATTTTTCTAAGGTTTTATAGACTGATGAAATGAGAGTGAGTCTTGATGGGCCAGATGGATGGGCCTGTGGCTGGATTGGTAAAGGGCAGAGAGCTCCAGTCCGACTCAGACGTCAGCAAGGTGGAGGTGGAGTACTGGTTTGGGCTGGTATCATCAAAGATGAGCTTGTGGGGCCTTTTCGGGTTGAGGATGGAGTCAAGCTCAACTCCCAGTCCTACTGCCAGTTTCTGGAAGACACCTTCTTCAAGCAGTGGTACAGGAAGAAGTCTGCATCCTTCAAGAAAAACATGATTTTCATGCAGGACAATGCTCCATCACACGCGTTCAAGTACTCCACAGCGTGGCTGGCAAGAAAGGGTAAGAAAGGGTATAAAAGAAGAAAAACTAATGACATGGCCTCCTTGTTCACCTGATCTGAACCCCATTGAGAACCTGATTTACAAGGAGGGAAAACAGTACACCTCTCTGAACAGTGTCTGGGAGGCTGTGGTTGCTGCTGCATGCAATGTTGACATTGAACAGATCAAAACACTTGACAGAATCCATAGATGGCAGGCTTTTGAGTGTCCTTGCAAAGAAAGGTGGCTATATTGGTCACTGGTTTGTTTTTGTTTTGTTTTTTAATGTCAGAAATGTATATTTGTGAATGTTGAGATGTTATATTGGTTTCACTGGTAAAAATAAATAATTAAAATGGATATATATTTATTTTATGTTAAGTTGCCTAATAATTATGCACAGTAATAGTCACCTGCACACACAGATATCCCCCTAAAATAGCTAAAACTAAAAACAAACTAAAAACTACTTTTAAAAATATTCAGCTTTGATATTAATGAGTTTTTTGGGTTCATTGAGAACATGGTTATTGTTCAATAATAAAATTATTCCTCAAAAATACAACTTCCCTAATAATTCTGTATGTTGGAAAAAAAATCTATCTGGCAGGTAAATCTAACAGAAAATGGTATGGTGTGTACCAAGCATTAGGAGCAGAGAAATGTTTTACTATTATTTTTATTATTTTTTATTTATTTAGCACCAACATCTTCTGTAGTAGCGCTGTGTTCAGGCAGAAGGTATCTGCAGAGAAGCGCTCTTATGGCTGTTTACTTTTGGAGGCTACGCAGACTGGAATAAGAGTCAGACTGGAGAAGAGAAGACCCTTGTACAAAAATCTGCAAAAATGTCATAGTTATTATAAAAATACTTTCTAATAATAATATTGAATTTTAGCCCGGTCATGTAGCAACACTGTCCTATTTATGTGGGTGTATTTATGTTATAAAATGCCCAGACTAGTAACATTATATAAATGACCTCTCTAGGATTAACAACTAGAATTTTTTCTAGTCATGGCAAATGGCTTCATCATCACTGATGTAATCATGCTGCTATTCTGTTGTAAAATGTTACTTGCAATGGGTCACTGTGCATTTACTGTATAACTGTATTATTAACATGTAGTGGTTGGAACCAGTTTTGTAATGTCTTGTCCTTCAACAAGCCATATATGATAGTCTCTGATCCTTTATTACGAGTGATAATATGATCGGGAAATACTATTTTTCATTCATACTGTGTTCTGTACATTTTACGGAGAACATGTAGTTTCTCTTTTTTATTGTGGTAGGAATACTAGATTGTAAACTTCACAAAGCAGGAGCTCCTTTGGCTGGTGCTTTCTTTGCTGTACTTTATAGTGTGTACAGGTTCAGTTTACCAATTAACTGTGGGAAAAAACGAAATGTTTTGCCTGAACTTTTCAGCCTGTCAAAACTATTTCAGATGGATTTGGTTTCTTAGGGTAGGAACACACTAGGCAGAATCGCATATGCATTTTCCATAGCACATAGTGGAAACGCATATGCGATTGTGCCTAGTGTGTTCCTACCCTTATGGTGCCCATACATGGTACAATTTTTTTCATCCAATCTTACCATTTCAATGTAATATAAGGGAACTGCCTAAATTATCCTTTCAGTATATTCACTTAATTTACCCTTATACTACATAGAAATGGTAAGATTGGATGAAAAAATTGTACCATGTATGGGCATCATAAGGGTTGTCATGTGTAGGTATTAGTTCACCATACATCTTTTCAACCGTCAAAACTATTTCAGACGCATTTTGTTTCTCAGGGTTGTCATGTGTGGTCATAAGTCCACCATACACTTTGAAAAGGTCTAATCGCTATTCATAGCTCACTTCATGGATGCTGGACAAAACCAGCACAAAAAAAATTAGAGGCGCTCAGTGTGGTTTTGATGCTGTTAAGCTGTATGCTCCTTTTTTCATTGGCCTGATGAAGCGGGATTGAGCCCGTGAAACGCGTTGCCTATTTTTACTGTGGAGTATAAATAAATTGTTGTTTGACTGTTGATGCCACAGTCCTTCCTTTGTTTGCTTTGTCCGCATGGATGGGATAGGCCCACCACTGCCCCATCGGTTTTAAGCTCGTTTAAGTGACTTTTATTCTATTGGCGCCTCTGGAAAGCTTCTACATACAAAAAAAATTAGAACTTTGTGAAAGTGTATAACATGAAAAAAGGGTTACTAGGTCTTGCTTGCTGCAGGAGATCACAAGCCTTCTCTGTACAAGTACCAATATATAATTTTTCATTCTAAATTCAGTTGCTTTTTCTTACTACTCTTTGTTTAAACAGTGAATGTTTGGAAACCAGATGATATAACATCCATGCAACTCAGCTCGTGTGTTCACCTGCCTTTGAGAATATAGCGGTATATATCCATAACAACAAAAAACTCTTACTTTGTTTCTAAACAACAAAAACAGACTCTGTGCTTTGACTGGAAATGTCTTTTCTCACACAAACACAAAAGTTTGCTTTCCTAAAATAGAAAGAATTTGCGATAATTCAGGTTGAAGTGAGCTTGAGATGTCTCCCAGAGCACCACTGCTGCTCACACAAACACCAAGGACTGATTTATTGTTGAGAACATTTACATAAGATAACACCTTTTTTAGTGGATGATGTATGACCTGTTAATGCAGGATCTTCCAACTGCAACTTCAGGTGTTCCTTCATTATGCAACACTGTTGTTTTTGAAAAGCAACTTCAATTGAATTACGTTTTGATAAGTTAGAGCTTTTAGGATTGATGGCGTCTCCTGTGCTTGCTGGGTTTGGATTTCATTCAAGTTATGAGGCCGCACTCTTGAATTCTGTAGGTTTCGGGCCAACTTTGATAAAATAAAAGAAATAAGAAGTATTGGCCAGCAGCCATAAGAAACATTGATTTACCTTTGTAATGCTAAATGTATTTGATAACTTGTAAGCTAAATTTGAAACTAATATGCCAGCAACATTCAACATTTGAGATGAATAAGATTCTGTTTGATGTCCTTGACCCCTGTATGATTTCGGGGTAATAGGTTTGCGGTAAATTACTGGTAATATGTGTTAGACACAGAGCATACACTGCAGGAAGTCCGCATCCTAGTCAAAGGTGTTCAGGATAGAAAATAACCCATGGCAGCAGACATGCCACAAGCCAGGTCCTCTGTTAAGAGATCTTTTTTTCCAGCAGTGGCTGGACAGTGCAATTTAGGATAGTCTGAAGCAGCAACTCTAATGCCTGGTATACACGATGCAATTTCCTGTCAGATTGATGGTTGAATCGATTATTTCTGACAGGTCCGATCTGATTTCTGATCGATTTTGTATAGAAGTGATCGGGAAATCAATCAGAAAAACGTTTGGAAATCTGATCGAACCTGATGGAAATTATCGATTTGACTGTCAACCTGACTGAACGTTGCATTGTTTGTACCAGGCATATTGTTCTTAAACAGTGTGAAGGCACAAAGCGGCTAGGCACATCCAGTAAAAACAGGCGTTTATTGTAATTCCATTAAAAAGCAATGCATAAGACCAGAGCAATGGTCAGCCAGGAGAGAGGGTAACAAGCATGTGAAAGACGTCTACAGCTGTTTCGCACTCAGCACGGAGTGCTTCATCAGGACATCATTGTAATGGAATTACAATAAACGCCTGTTTTTACTGGATGTGCCTAGCCGCTTTGTGCCTTCACACTGTCTTCACCTGCTGGAACTTGTTTTGGCTTGGAGCACTCCGGAGTGTTGTTGCGCCCTGAGTCTTGTGCACCTCCCCCTCTACCTACTGACTATATTGTTCTTAAACACCTGGGAAACCATTGTACGTTCTTTTACAGAGAAAAGCTGTTGCTATTTGTGAGTATGGAGTATAGATAACTATTGCCCAAGGTTCAGAGTCGTATAGCCTCTTGTCACATACTGATATGCCAGAATTTTTGTACCCACATAAGACGCATGCTGTACGCCCATATACAGTGGGATGCGAAAGTTTGGGTAATCGTGTTAATAGTCATGATTTTCCTCTATAAATTGTTGGTTGTTACGATAAAAAATGTCAGTTAAATATATCATATAGGAGACATACACAGTGATATTTGAGAAGTGAAATCAAGTTTGGATTTACAGAAAGAGCGCAATAATTGTTTAAACAAAATTAGGCAGGTGCATACATTTGGGCACTGTTGTCATTTTATTGATTCCAAAAGCTTTAGAACTAATTATTGGAACTCAAATTGACCTGGTAAGCTCAGTGACCCCTAACCTACATACACAGGTGAATCCAATTATGAGAAAGCGTATTTAAAGAGTAACTGTTACACATAAAAAACAAAATCAATTCTCTATTTTTATCTGCAAAACTGATAAAAAGCTTTCTAAAAGGCAATGCCTAAATTCAAAACTAAACTTACTTTTTTTTATTGCTGATGAATCCTCATGTCCCCAGTTCTAAGGTATGCAGCAATTAGCCGCAAAAAGAAGTTCAGCCTGATTGGCTGCAGCCTGAGTCACTCACGCCTACCCCTCTCTTATTGGCCGCCTCACGTCTGCCACTGTCCGCCCCCTCCCAGCACTCCAGCCCTCAACCGCTTTATTCGGGGGGCAGTGGGCACATCCGCATCCATGGGGACCCCCAGCCCTGCTACCATTTACAAAGGGATTCCCCCTGCATTTACTCTCAACCCTGTAGCATTCCCGATCGGCGCGCAGCATTATAGAGCTTAGTGGGAAAGAATATATGCAGCGCACACAGATTCGCCTAAACTTGGTTCCAGGCGATGGAGCTGCATTTATTCTTCCCTGCTAAGTGCTGTTATGCTGGGAGACCAGATGGATGCTGCAGGGTTGAGGGTAAATGCAGGGGCAATCCCTATTGATATGGTAGCAGGGCTGGGGGGTTCTCATGGATGTGGGGGTGCCACTAATGTAGCGCTGGCTATTACTGTGGGGAGGAGGAGGGGATAAGGGAGGAAATTACCTCAGCCTTGGCTTTGTTGGAGGGACTAAAGATGGCCCCTGCCAGGGAACAGGATTTTCTGCATTTCCTTATTTTTGTTTTATAAAATTCACTGAAATCAAATCGTGGACAGTGCGATACATCTGTCATGTAACTAGAGCTAGTATTTATCTACTTATATGTGTGTTTTTTTATCCTGGCATAGTATGGCTCAATTGTAGTATGGGGGGTCAATTGTAGGTTTCCTTCCTCTTTTAATATTCTCTGGAGAGTAGCAACATGGGGGTCTTAAAACAACTCTCAAATGACCTGAACCATCATGGTTTAGGGGAAGGATACATAAAGCTGTCTCAGAGATTTCAGCTGTCTGTTTCCACAGTTAGGAACATATTGAGGAAATGGAAGACCACAGGCTCAGTTCACGTTAATGCTCGAAATGGCAGACCAAGAAAAATCTTGGATAGACAGAAGCGACGGATGGTGAGAACAGTCAAAGTCAACCCACAGACCAGCACCAAAGACCTACAACATCATCCTGCTGCAGATGGGGTCACTGTGCATCGTTCAATGATTTGGCGCACTTTACACAAGGAGATGCTGTACGCGAGAGTGATGCAGAGGAAGCCTTTTCTCCGCCCACAGCACAAACAGAGCCACTTGAGGCACATTTGGACAAGCCAGCTTCATTTTGGAAACTAAAATTGAGTTATTTGGACATAATAAGGGGCAGTATGCATGGAGGAAAAAGAACACAGCATTCCAAGAAAAACACCTGCTACCTACAGTAAAATATGGTGGTGGTTCCATCATGCTGTGGGGCTGTGCAGCCAGTGCAGGCACTGGGAATCTTGTCAAAGTTGAGGGATGCATGGATTCCATTCAGTATCAGCAGGTTCTGGAGACAGCAAGCAATGGGCAGCGCTCACAGGCTGCAAGTGAAGTGAAAGCTCCAGAGATATGCCCAGCCCCTTGGGGCTAAATACACACCTTGAATACAAATCAGATGCAAATTATGTGCTCAAAAAGGTTCTGGAGACAAATGTCCAGGACAAAGCTCAAGCTGCGCCAGGGCTGGATCTTTCAACAAGACATTGACCCTAAACACTGCTCAAAATCCACTAAGGCATTTATGCAGAGGAACAAGTACTGGAATGGTCCCCAGACCTGAATATAATTGAAAATCTGTGGTGTGAGTTAAAGAGAGCTGTCCATGCTCGGAAGCCATCAAACCTGAATGAACTTGAGATGTTTTGTAGAGAGGAGTGGTCCAAAATACCTTCAACCAGAATCCAGACTCTCATTGGAACCTACAGGAAGCGTTTAGAGGCTGTAATTTCTGCAAAAGGAGGATCTACTAAATATTGGTTTTATTTCTTTTTTGTGGTGCCCAAATGTATGCACCTGCCTAATTTTGTTTAAACAATTATTGCACACTTTCTGTAAATCCAATAAACTTTATTTCACTTCTCAAATATCACTGTGTGTGTCTCCTATATGATATATTTAACTGACATTTTTTATCGTAACAACCAACGATTTATACAGGAAAATCATGACAATTAACAAGGTTGCCCAAACTTTTCAGTGGTACATGTGAAATCAAATGACAATACTGTGGTACGTTTGTCATCTGTTGTATTTTTCTGCAGAATTTACAGAAAAATAAATATGGTCGCACTTCCTAATTGGGCATGAAATTTGGTAGTTAGAGCTTATGTACATGGAGATTTTAGCCATATTTAAGCAATGATTAAATAACTTTTGCATCACATTGTGGTTTTCGTATCAACTTAGTATATTTGTGTCATACATGGATTTTGTTCTTAAAGTGATGAACGTAGTATGAATATAACACATTCAGATATTGTATTTGCATTGCAATCCTGTAATGTGAATTATATCTTCTGTTGTCTGCAATGGTCAGTGAACTACAAACTGATGTCATACTTTGGTATTCAGTGTTGTTGAATTTTAGCAGTTGACCTGGGGATGGTGAGAAGTTTAGTCCACTAATATGGAGTTGTTGCAGAAGCACCACTGTAGTTTGGTAATGACTTTAGGCATTTGCTCTTGTTATCCAAGGCTAATGCTTCATACACACTTGAGATAAAAGTCTTTGGAAAAGGCAAGATCACAGACCAATTTTACCCCATTCCATGTAGTATGAGAGCCATACTCTACACAGTCTATTCTATGGAGCTGCACTCCCCATCAGATAAAATCTTTGCAAGATGCTGCACACAAAGATGCCCGTACACACTCAAAAGATCATTATCTGCAAAAGATCTGTTCCTGCAAAACATCCATTCCTGCAAAATGCATTCATAGTCTATGAGATCTGCAGATCATCATACACACCTTGTTTAACAGATTTCATCTGCATATCTGGCAATCATCTGCAGATCTGAAAATCCATCCTGGTGGATCTGATCTGCAGATGATCTGCAGATGATTGTCTGTTAAACCAAGTGTGTATGAGGATCTGCAGATATCATAGACTATGAATGCATTTTGCAGGAATGGATCTTTTGCAGGAACAGATCTTTTGCAGATAATGATCTTTTGAGTGTGTACGGGCATCTTTGTGTGCAGCATCCTGCAAAGATTTTATTTGATGGGGAGTGCAGCTCCATAGAATAGACTGTGTAGAGTATGGCTCTCATACTACATGGAAGGGGGGTAAAATTGGTCTGTGATCTTGCCTTTTCCAAAGACTTTTATCTCAAGTGTGTATGAACCATTATACTAGATATACACTACAGAGCAGGCAGTCAAGGTCTTCCAGATTTTGATTGTTTACCTGGTCCTCCACTTTGTGCCTGTAGATACTGCACAAGCATTAGCTTAGCTAAGTAAAATAGAAGTTAACTTTATGTAGTAGGGTTATAAATACTTATGACACTTGTAAAAAAAATACAGTGTAACCTAGCAGCTTGGGGTGACCCAAACCACTAGGAAGGTATAGGGGGATAAAAGAGACCGAAAAGCCCTCATACTAATAAGCAATGCTTGGTGAAATTTCCCTTCTTAAAACACAAGGAAACTTGCAATAATTCAGCTATAAGTGTAAATTATTATTGATTTATAAAGCGCCAACATATTCCATGGCGCTGTACAAAGTAAGAAACGAACATGGGGTAAATATTAATATAGACATTGGTGTACACCAATATACAAAATACATAATTAGAGACAAAATACCAAAACGATACAAAATACAGTATATAAAATACAGGGTCAAAAAGAGGCAAATTTCATCAAGCATTGTAAAAAATGATTGTAATTTAAGGCAATCTGAGATATTTGCCAAGGCATCTGCAATCACAGTGAATAGTGCAAGGTGTTGGTTTACGTTGTCATTAATTTATGAACCATTTTAACATCGGTGTGTTTAGTGACTCTCAGGGCTGGTTCACATTCGGACACTTTTCAGCGCTTTGCTGATCGCCGGCAATCAGCAAAAGCTCTGTGCAAGTGTGTCTATATGGGATCATTTTCACTGTGGCCTTGATTCACTAAATCGTGCTAACTGATAGCACGGGCGCGCTAGCGTTTTTGCGCGCAATCGCAAATTTTCACGTGCAGTTGTGGATTTTTGCCCGCGAAAACGGGCACAGAAATGCTAGCACGGCCGTGTTATGAGTTAGCTCGGTTTAGTGAACCAAGCCCAATGTGTGTTGGAGTTAGTTATGACGCACTGCACATAGTGAGCAATAAACATGGTAATAGTCATTAGACTTTCATTTTAACATTCACAGTACAGCAGTGCGTTGCTGAGCAGTGCATTTCAACGTGAGAAGAGTGATTAAATCGCACTGCAGTGCATAGTAATGCATGCTACGTGCATTTTAGAGCATGGATCATGCAGATAAGTCCCATGAATCAACTGGTTTCCTTTCCCTTAACACAACTTCACAGTGGTTTGACAATGCAGTAAAACGCATATAAAAATTGGGCAATACATGGAAACGTGTGATGAAATGCACAAAAAACACACCAACAAACTGACACCCATTTATAACAAGTGTGTGTGTGTGTGTTGTTATTAAGATCAGTCAAACCTGAAGCACTAGATGATATACAAGCCATGATCACTACATAGATTGCCGATAATACAAAAAAATTTCAGTCATAAAATTAAGGTCAGTTTATACTGCCGTTGCTTATGCCTAAAGCTTGTTTGCTTTTTTTGATGGTAAGATTGGTTCTCTTATAATTTCCGTCCAGCTTCAATTTGACTTTATTTATTTATTTTTACTTTGGCTTTTTTTATTTATTTATTTCAATTTGACTATTTTTCTTGAACTAATTAACAGGAGTCAGGTTCCAGTTAAGTTTTGTCAGAACACAAGTGGGAAATACAGAACCAGCTAAATGTTTCCTCCCATAACATGAGGCGTGTTGTCTTGGTACATCTATGACTTCAGATGGCTTTGGGCCTGACAGGGCAGTGAATGGAGATCAGCTGAAATGTGAAACCTCTATAGCAATTGTTCACATTACCGCCTTCATCTCTGTCTCACTCATTTCACTTTATGCCACAAGCACGATGAGAGATGGAGAAGAGGAATGACAGTGATGAGACGACCACAACTGCACACAGGACTGGCTCAAAATGCATCATGTTTCTCTGCAGCGCTGTGCAGAAATCTTACTTGCAAGCATCATTTCCCGATTTATTTATTTATTTTCTCTCTGTACATTTGATAACTCTAAACCCTTGTTTCCAGAGTCTCTGTTGCATCAGACATGTCATACATAGCAGCCTAGCATGCTATGTGTGATCCAGTATATCCGCTGTCTTGTATTATTGTGTACAGCACAACAGAGCAATACAATCCCAGCAATGGATACAGCGGATCCATTGACAATAGGCATGTATGAACAGATTCTATACTTTACATAGGATCAATCATCATGTATGTTTATTCCCTGTTCTCCAATGCGGAAAACTGACTGATTTTATGATCTGAACAATCAGGAGCTATTATTATTATTTGGGATTTATATGGTGCCAGCATCTTCCATAACACTTTACAATAGTGAATACACAGTCCACTCCAGACAGTTACAAGGCAATGGGTTACAGATAATCGACAATAAGACAGGTCAGAAAGGCATAAGTGAAGGTGGAAATATGCAACAAATAGCACTAATAACACATAAGGGGAATAAACCCTGCCAAAGCGGGCCTACAGTCCCGTTTCCAGTACATGCTTTTCTGCACACAAATTTGCATAGCAATGTATTTTAATGGGTCTGTTTCCATTGTATCCAGAATCTGTATGCAGAATAAATCTGCACAGCAGTGTTGTCTGTTTCTACACACAGCATGCAGTGTTAATTATACAAATCGCGCATAATGTATTTGATAGGAAATTTGGGTGCAAGTGTAAGTGTGCATTTTTGCATGCGGTTTCTATTACTATTAATGTAAATTAAAAAAAAAGAAAAAATAGCAATTATGCATGCAAATTTGCATGAAAAAAATGATGTATACGCATGCAAATTTGTGTATGCATTTTTTACACAATTGCATGCCACTATTGAAAACGTGCCCTAAGGGGTAGAACAACAGGATCACTTCTATATACAAGATCTAAAAAGCATTTTTAAAGGTAACATGTTAGTACTTAAAGGTTAACAGTGCCAAAATAACCTAGAGAAATGAGGGGGGGGGGGGGGGCATATACTGTGACCTGTCCTGATGCCTACCGCTCCCCCCCCCCCCATTCTCCTTTCTGCCCCGCTTCCTACATAAATGCCTGTCGGGGTCGCAGGAGTCAGGCACTACTGCGCAGGCGCTGTCCAGGCTGCGTGTGTCCTACAGTGAGCGCCCGTGGCCAGGAGTGCTCTGCACATGCATATGACATCATACATGTGAAGTAGAGATGTCATACGCGTGCACAGAGCGCTCTCGGTCACGGGCGTGCGCTGTAGGATGCCCGCAGCCCAGCCAGTGCTTATGCAGTAGTGCCTGACTCCAGCGACCCGGAAAAGGCTGCCGGAGGGGCATTCAGGTAGGATGGGGGGAGGCAGAAACGAGAACAAGGGAGAGGTAGACATCAGGTCAGGTCACAGTATATGCCTGCTAACCCACGCCCATAGCCCCCCCCCCCTTTTTGTTGTTCTCTAGGTTATTTTAGCTTCGGTATCCTTTAAATCTGTGACTTTGGTGATCTGTCTTAGCTACTGGTATTTAGTTCTACTTCAAACATGAATAAATTTCCACCCAGTTTCCAGATGTATCAACAGTTTCTTTTCTGTGTCTTCAGCCCCAAATGAGAGGTCATCGGTCTTGTAATATCTGAATCAGAGTACTACAGTAAATATGCCTTGTGGATACCTTAAGCGTGCCATATGTTCTGTTGTCTGTACTTAAATAACTGTACAGTTAATCATAGCCCCTAAAAGTCAGCTCTGAAATTGTTACCCTCAGGCTTTGGGGAAAGGAAGGGAGAGAGGTGGAGGCTGACTTCTCAAAGCAGACATTGACTCATAGGCTGCTTTAACCCACTTCAAACGCACCTCTGGGAAGGTGAAGGTCTTTTAACAAAGTATTTGAGACAACTCCAAATGGTGCAGAAATACCCAGTGAGTTACAGTATAGTTCAAATAGATCTCTTGGCTGATGGACGGACCAGTCAGAACTCAGTTGTCTACAGGAGAACACTGCCATTTTGCTGCATGATTTCTCTGAATGATTTATGTGATTCATAAGTAGCTGGGAGTTAGTATAATTTAGTCACTAGATGAAAGTCTGAGTACAGTGGAACCTTGGTTTTCCAGCATAATTAGTTCCAGAAACATGCATGTAATCCAAAAGCAAATTTCCCCTTAAAGTGGACCTGCACTCTTGCACAGGACAGAAGGAAAACCTAGAGAAATGCACCCTGTATGTATCAAGAGAGTTCAACTGTCCGCCACGCCCTGTGGTCCCAGTCTCTGCTGGTCCCCGTTGGCTGCTCCTCTTCACTTCCTGTCCCTGGGCTCCTGTGTAGTGTAATGCAGGGGACAGACAATAGGGACTCTGTGACCACTAGAGGCCCCTAGTGTCTATCTCCTGCATTATATCACACAGGTGCTCGGGACAGGAAGTGAAGAAGATGCTGGGGACCAGCAAAGACCAGCTCATGCCGCAGACAAATGAGAGTACGTGCTCGTCAGTTGCCGAATTGAACACCGCTAGCGACGCACTCCCAATACGCTGTATATCGGTGGGAGAAGTCAATGAGTGTATGGCCTGCTTAAAGAGAACCCGAGGTGGGATTTAATTATATTAGTGGGGCACAAAGGCTGGTTGTGCACACTAACACCAGCCTCTGTTGCCCCATGGTGTGCCTCCAAGACCCCTCTGCGCGCCGCTATACAGCCTCCTCCGTATCGGCGCTACCCGCCCGCATCACTTCCCTCCAATCAGCGGGAGGGAAGGGACGCGGGCAGGTAGCGCCGATACGGAGGAGGCGGGGGAGCGGCGTTAACAGACAGGCATAGGTAAACATTGTGCTGGCGACACGCTGTGTGTCGCTAGCACTGCGGGGGGTATAGAGGCGCGCAGGGGGGTCCTGGAGGCACACCATGGGGCAACAGAGGCTAGTGTTAGTGTGCACAACCAGCCTCTGTGCCCCACTAACATAATTAAATCCCACCTCGGGTTCTCTTTAAAGGAAAGGTTCAGGGAGGGTGGGTAAAAAATAAAAATCAAATTCCACTTACCCGGGGCTCCCTCCAGCCCGTGGCAGGCAGGAGGAGCCCTCACCGCCGCTCCGCAGGCTCCCGGTGGCCGACCCGACCTGGCCAGGCCGGCTGCCAGGTCGGGCTCTTCTGCGCTCCAAGGCCCGGAACTTCTGCGTCCCACGCCGGCTCTCTGACGTCATCGGACGTCCTCCGGGCTCTACTGCGCAGGCGCAGAAGTACTGCGCATGCGCAGTAGAGCCCGGAGGACGTCCGATGACGTCAGAGCGCCGGCGTGGGACGCAGAAGTTCCGGGCCTTGGAGCGCAGAAGAGCCCGACCTGGCAGCCGGCCTGGCCAGGTCGGGTCGGCCACCGGAGACCAACCGGAGCCTGCGGAGCGGCGGCGAGGGCACCTCCTGCCTGCCACGGGCTGGAGGAAGCCCCGGGTAAGTGGAATTTGATTTTTATTTTTTACCCACCCTCCCTCAACCTTCCCTTTTAACAAGAAGCTTATCCAATGATGTCCAATCCAGTTGAAATGTGACATTGTACAGTCCCTACACTCAAATTAAGTACAATTAAGTGCGATCCTGCAGCATCAAAGGGGAAAGTACCATCGGCTCAAATGTGAGGACATTACATCCGTACATGTTCTATGCTTGTATATCAAGATGTTGCTCGTTTTTAAGTCGAAATTTCAATAAAATGTTTGCTCGTCTTGAAAAGTGCTTTTAAACCAAGTTACTCTTAGTCCAAGGTTTTCACTGTACATTATGTATTTATAATTTAATAATGTATTACTTCTACACATTATTATTATTTAGTATTTATATATCGCTGACATCTTCCACAGCACTTTTGCAGAGTACATATAGTCATGTTACTAAAGGTGGCCACTAACTGTCCAATTTCTAGTGAAAAATCGTTCGAGCAATCAGAAATTCTGAACGGATGAAAAATCGTTCAATACACCATCAACTAACCAATCATTGCTTCCTATCTATCACGACCAACAAGAAAATCCAAATTTTGGTTTGATGAAAATTCAATCGGACGACATTTTTTTCACTCGTTCATAATCGATTGTGTCCACCAATGGAGATTATGTACAACCAATCCAATCAGAATTTATGATCGCTCGAACGATTTTTCGCTAAAAATTGTACCGTTAGTGGCCACCTTAACTGTCCCCCAGAGGGGCTCACAGGCTAATCTCTGCCATAGTCAAGTGTCCATCAATCATGGTCATCATAGGGCAGCCAATTAACTTATCTGTATGTTTTTGGCATGTGGGAGGAAATCTGGAGAGTGCCCGGAGGAAAGCCATGTAGACACAGGGAGAACATACAAACTCTGTGCAGATTGCCCTGGCTGATATTTGTACCAGGGCCTCATAGCTTCAAGGTGAAAGTGCTATCCACTTTGCCACCATGCCACCCAAATAAATATTACGAGTACCAGTTATATATCTTTTATCTGGCAAATAAATGCAGCCACTGTTGTCATTTTTAGATGTTAGTACTTCCTGCCATGTACTGTTGATATCCTAGGTTAAAGCAGGCAATCCAATCATTTTTGATTAGACTGTGTTGATCGGTGAGAAGCAAATACTGCCTAGTGTGTACAAGGCCTTGTTGAGGCTCTGTGCTACTATCCTTCCCACATGATCGCTATGGTCAGCTGTTTAAAATTTGTACTCCAATCTGTTTCTTTGTGGCACAGAGTTTCAGGAGAGGAGTGTAAATTAACTTCTTGAGCTTATTACATTCATAAAACTGTCACATTTCAATGGACAATATCATCTTATCACAACGCAGATGCAATGATATTCCTATGGGACTATAACATTCATTGCATTGCGATGCGGTGGGTTCCATCGGGATATTGAACTGCATGCAGTGCATTTACAGGGTGATGTGAGCATTTACAATGGCAGTGAGGCATACCTTATCATACTTCCCGACAGTGGTGGAAGGAAAGTTCTCCTAACATACAAAGCTCCACTGGTGAAGGAAGTGAAAACCATGTTAGGAAATGAAAGCTACTGACTGCCAATCAGTTTTTGACAGAGCTTCTAGCTAATCGATCAGCAACTATTGACTATCATTTGCTAACACAACTTTCACTTCATGGGTCATTGCAGCTTTGCGTGCTAGAAAATTCCACTCTCCATTACTCCCCTGCAACTCTTCCAAACACTTTCCCCCCTTTTGATGGGGCGTTGAATCCACAGCTGGCATGAATAGTGTAAACTTCAGCACCATCTGAGCTAAAAAAAACTGGCATGCTCAACGGTTTAATGGAAAGCTGTAAACATTATGGAACAGTACACTACAGGCTCTTGTGCATGAAGGGAATAATAGGGTGTGTTACATAGCAGCTTTATAGTAAAATGATTTTATTTTTCAAGATGAATGCTAATGTTTGTTATGATACAATTTAGCAATGTCTTGTTTTAAGGAGGCCATGAAAGAATGTATATAGAACGGATGCAGTTATGTCTTGTGCTTCAATCTCTGCTGATGGAGTGAGAACCATTTTGCTGTCTGATGGAGCATGACATACAAAGTAAAAGGCTGGCCTATTGTACTGCACCTGGGCCAAGACACTGATTCCTGGGTTAATGTTATCCAGGTCACTAGGTCCTCTGTTCCTAGCACAATGGCAGACAGTCTGCATATAGCTTGTCTTTCTTTATGAAGCCAAATCAAACTTGACTCTCAGTGGAGTGTGCTCTTCGATGGTCTGTGCTAATTATCAGACTGTGGGTGGCCTGGTATAGTAAAGCTGGAAAGACTGCCAATCAATAATATGAGAACAGAATTTTCTATGAGCTGACAGCTAGCAGTATTTCATTTTTTCATTCCATTAGTAGCAACGGTTCAGGTACTAAACATACTCAAGACTAAACCTAGAACTATGATTCTCTGCTTCCACATGTGTATTGCAGATGGTTATTATGCTTGGGGACAGTCTGAAGGCAGAAAGTCAGTGTGTCTATATCAGTAGCAGCTATTTGGCTAAATGTCTTGTAAAATATGCTCTACAGAGAACATGGATTAACTAAGAGATGTCAGTTAGCAGGGCCATCCTAGGGTCAGTTCTCTATTAAGGATTTGGAAGGTAGTTAACATCTCAATGTGGGAGGAAACTGGAACACCTATAAGAGACTCATGCAAACATGTATATAACATCCCTTTTAGCCTTGTTCTTATTTAGTAGAGGTAGTCCTGGAACAAGATAGGGACTGTAGGTTCATTCTTAAAGTGGATCCGAGATGAACTTTTTACTCATTGCATAATTGTGTTCCTTTCCTATTGTTTATAGGGCATTCCTCAAGCCAAATAATTTTTTGTTTTAATACTCTAATTCCCTATAAACTAAACAAGCCACGACCACAGGTTTTCAGAGAGCCAAGGCACTTTCAGACAGTAGCAAGGGCTCATGGAAGCTCAGTCTGGGCAGGAGGAGGGGGAGGCATTACTAGCCAGAGATTTCAGAGGCAGAGGGGAGGAGGGGGGATTAGTTTTTTTTGCTCAAAATGCAGATAAGCCTGCCTCTGTGTAATGTTTATAAACAACATGGCTGCTGTCATTGTATCACAGGAAGAAATAATCATATTCTATTAAAGCTGTTTGTAGCTAGATTTGCTGTGTAAACGATCTAAACTTTAGATAAGATATATAGACAAGTTACTTGTTATAGTTAGTTTTTCATCTCGGATCCGATTTAACCTGAATCTGTCCATAAGTGGAAACACTATGCCATCTCTGTTCCCATGTCGCTTTGCCTCCAGTGTCCCCCACTGTGTCACCTCTGTGCCCTCAGTGTACTGCAACAAGATTGTAATTTTACCATTTTAGAAAATATTTTTTTTTAAATTGACTACAAGGTCTTTTCGAAAAACTAAAAATCAAAAACTTGTTCCCACAGCTTCAAATTTGACATTTTCAGGTTGTTCGTATTGGTGGATATTTCCTCTGTATCTGTATTTGGATTGCAAACAATAATCTCCAAGGCAAGCAGTAACTAGGTTACGCAGGTGATCTTGATATTGTTATCGCATAATAAGCACAGACTTGTTACTAAATACCATAACCTGACCAATGAGCTGTTGTCATATCATCACTTTGGCCTAAGCAGTATTTTCCATTTTATGGTATGATAAATCAGTATGTTTAGTCTAGGTACTCACCAAGAGTAATAATAAGCATATTCTAGGCATGTATTGTAATATGTGGTTAAAACCTGTTAAGAATGTTTACCATGTCCCATATGCTGTTGAAAAGGTGCAGTAAACTCAGCAACTCAGCAGCACTGAAAAGGCTTGGTGTTTCTTTAACAGTTTCACAGCATCAGAACTTTGTTTCTCTTATACAAGCCTCATTTTTAGCTGCACAGAAGAAAACTTGCCGGGCATTTTCCCCCTGATGCTGTGCAAAGCATGATGGGATTTCTGATGTTGTTGTTCTCGTTCTGCTGTTTTGGTGCAATTTTTTTTTTTACATATTGAATTTGACATTTGAAGCCCAGCGCATGCAGCTGGGAGGGGTTATTAGGACACAGGACAGTTGGAACTGTGTCTTATGCTCTCTGTCACCTCCTTTCAACCAAAAAGATTGCTGCCCCATGACAAAGATGGCAGCCCCCATGAATCACAAACATTTGCCTGTTCTTTTAAAACGGGATGGGTAAAATATTATATTACCTATCTATTCTAATTAACATAACTAATGTAACTTAATGACAGTATGTTTGTTTAGGCTGAAGTTCCTCTTTAAGGATGAATAATGTTAAAAAGTGTATCTCTAAATGTTCCAAACTCACACCCTGTTTGCTTCAGTTGACAGTTGAGGATAGTGAAAAACTTTAAGACCTCAATCGCAAACATTGTAAAATATTTGTACACATACGTATAAGAAGTCGTTTTCTGCCAGAGTAAACTGGTTTATGCTGGCATTATGCTGGCGTCACTTAAAGGATACCCCAACTGAAATGTGACATAATAAGATAGACATGTGTATGTACAGTGCCTAGTACAGTTCTCAGGCAGAGAAAGAAAAAAAGGAACACAGCATAGTTATTTGTGTACTAGGCACTGTACATACACATGTCTATCTCATTATGTCATTATGTCACATTTCAGTTGGGGTATCCTTTAAAGTAGTCAGTAAAAATCTGACATCTGTCTTGAAAGTATCTACACAAAGATGCATGCTGGCCACCCTACTTGTTGGCACACTTTTTTGGCAGTTGGACTGAGCAACTGCCATTAACTCAGTATTTTTGAAATTAAAACCCTGAGTATCCCCCATGAGAAGATGAACTTCACCAAAACCTATAGATATGTCACATTTTTACAGCATACTGTGAGTGACAGCGACATAATGAAGAGTAATTTATAGTTCATAATATTACTCTAGGACAAATGTACATTTTAAACAAATGCTTAAAGATGTATTTTACATTTGTTTGCAATAATGTTTATTAAATGTTTATTAAATAGCTGCTGCTGGTGCTGCTGCTGCTCTCATGGTGGAACTCTACAGAGAAACATTCAGCAACCACCATAAAATGAGTTACTCATCCATAGGTGCTGCAGCCAGTTTGGTGAATCCTCATATTGCAGTGAATCAGGCAAACTTGTGCATTTATATCATTGCCGGCAGGCTGTGCCAGGTCTGCCAATATGGCAATAATGCCAATTTCCTCAACACCATGACAGATTGTATCCTTTTATACAAAGTGTTGGAAATGTTACCACTGCGGAAGTCAGGAGCTCTGTACATTTGTGGAAAAGTGATGAGTTATGTTTTTTTTTTCCTAGTGACATGCTATGGTAAGTATGATGGAAATGCACAAGTTTGTATGGGGTCCATTGGCCATCTGCAGAAGACCATGCCCAGGCTCTTACCCACATTGCAATTTTGTGCATGAATCTTCCGATGAGCAATTGTTTCCACGATCTTGCGATGTGGGTACGAGTGCACGATTAGATGAACAACAATTTTTGACACGCAGCAATAACGACTGTCACAGCGCATTTTTTTTAAACAAAATATAGTTTATTAAAGTTTCAATCAAAGCAAATACAGAAAGATATATGAGATTACTAGTATTTGTACAGCATATATAATGGTACAAGCACACAACAAGGAAATGACAGATAAGGTTTGCCATAAATGGGGGTATGTTTAGGCATTTCAAGCTGCACAGGAGGGGGGGTGAATTGCATGTATAGAGGGAGAATTTAATATGTTTGTAGGTTTCTATGATGTGTCCCACATACAAAATGGGGTGGTCACTCCAGTAGGTCCTGGCATACACCCACAGGGAAGAATCATTGAGTTACATATAGTATATGAACTACTGCATTATCAAAGATGTTCTTTCCATCTGTCCCAGATGAGATGGAATATCTTTAGCGTACCTTGGTGTGAGTATACCAGTTTTTTGTATGGCAGAGCATTGTTCACAGGTTTGCTCCAGTTATCAAAGGAGGGCAGCGTGGGCGCAAGCCATCTGCATGACACCTCTAGCCTGCTTATGAATAACACCTCTGTTAGGAATGTTTTAACAGAGTGTTCCATACCTTTGTCCTGTATGTCACCTAGGAGGTACAGTATTGGGTCTGTATTCATGAAGCAGCCCATCTTATGATGTAAGAATGTGATCATCTGTATCCAGTGTGACGCCACCGCTGGGCATTGCCATATAAGATGGAAAAATGAGGGAAAGGGGAGTTGGCATTTAGGGTAACAGTCAACTGCTGAGGGTTTGTACTTGGCTAATCTGCTAGGGGTTAGATATGCTTAGTGTATTATATAGAGTTGAGTGCTTCTTTCCCGGATAGATGGGGACACCTTTTTAGCAATAAGTAATGCGTCTGCGGATCTGATGACTCGCACACAAAGAGCCCCGATCGTTTGAACTCTAGTTTACTCCTGTCGTGTGCCATTGCGTGTTCTTGCGGGCAGTAAGATGGATCTGGGAAATGCTTATCATCAAGTCATGCCGCTGTGATCCATTTTCCTGCGTCTTCAGGTGAGTATTCAGCATTCTAGAAGTATAGGTGTGACATACAAGGGGTAATTCTTAGTAGCATAGGTGGCACTTGCACACAGAGAACTAATTGCACAAAAAGATGTTCTTCAAGGAGAGGAACTTAATCTGTGGAATATTACAGCGTATTCTATGTTGTTTAGTTATGGAGTACCACTTATATGAGAGGGATCACAAAGCATTTACCCAGCAGATGATGGACTCAGCCAGGAAAATAAAGATCCAAAATAGAGATCATATTCATGTATACAAGATTTCCCATGAGCCTCACACCTTCTCTGAATTCCCGTTCCAAACACAACTGTCACCATTGAAATCTAAGTGCTCCCTCAAACTCACTTTTTCAGACAAGCATACCTGGCCAAATTGTGTCCCTTACTAAATATAACATGCCTCATGCTGCCCATAGGTCTACATATGGTATATTACCCAATCTCGTGTTTCCTCCCTATTCCTTTAAAGAGACTCCGTAACCAAAATTGCATCCTGTTTTTTATCATCCTACAAGTTCCAAAAGCTATTCTAATGTGTTCTGGCTTACTGCAGCACGTTCTACTATCACCATCTCTGTAATAAATCAACTTATCTCTCTCTTGTCAGACTTGTCAGCCTGTGCCTGGAAGGCTGCCAAGTTCTTCAGTGTTGTGGTTCTGTGATGCATCTCCCCCCTCCAGGCCCCTCTCTGCACACTGCCTGTGTATTATTTAGATTAGGACAGCTTCTCTCTTCTCTCTTATCTTTTACAAGCTGGATAAATCCTCCTCTGAGCTGGCTGGGCTTTCACATACTGAGGAATTACATACAGGCAGAGCTGTCTGCACTCTGCAGGAAGAAACAGCCTGACACTTCAGTGGAAGATAGCTGCAGGGGGAAAGAAACACACAAACGATCTCTTGGGATTCAAAAGGAAGGGTGTATACAGCCTGCTTGTGTATGAATGTATTTTCTATGTGTGGACATACTGTACATCAACCTACTTCCTGTTTTGGTGGCCATTTTGTTTGTTTATAAACAAACTTTTTAAAACTGTTTTTAACCACTTTTAATGCGGCGAGAAGCGGCGAAATTGTGACAGAGGGTAATAGGAGATGTCCCCTAACGCACTGGTATGTTTACTTTTGTGCGATTTTAACAATACAGATTCTCTTTAAGGCCTGTACAAACATGTGACTAATGTTGCTCGTCTGGGCGACATCGCTGAGCCAATGCTGTACAGATGCGGAGTCATCTGTGTAGCTGACTTGTTCTGTTGCTATTCAAGACAACAGAGAAATGACAGAGCGGTGCAGATTGTTAGCTCACAAGGTCAGGGGGCTCTCACCCTTTTGTCTTGAAATAAGCTATACATTTTGATCATCATGCTACATTTGTCACGGTTATTACTATGTCTACCAATTCTTTATTCTGTACCGTACTACCAGTGTTGTTGTTTTGTGTGTGCCGTTGTCTGTATCCCTATGTCTACTTCTTACTCTATACATCACCACGGAATGTGTTGGAGCTTCAGAAATCAATAATATTGCTCCTGTATGAATGTTCTGAAGGTCGTTCTTCCAACAACTGTAGTATTCTCAACAAAAAGAAGAATCAGAATTGAATGTTTAAAGTGCAGCAGTTAAATATGCTGCTTCTGTAAAACAATAAAACATTCTCATCGTTTTCTCTTTTCACAAATCTTTTTCTGAGCTGAGCTAAAAAAAATGACTGCACAAATATGCTTCAAACTATATGTTCATTCAAGCGTATACCAAGGTGATTTGTGTTTACAAAAATTCAGGGTAATTTAGATGTACAAAATTGTCAGCGATAATGAAAGATCTAACCATGCCCTTGTAGTGTCAGCAATGTGGAGAAACATACAGTGTGTTACATTTAGAGAAAATATTTGGCTGTTGGATCGTTTGTGACTTACTTTTCCCTGCACGGTTTTGCTTGCACAAAAATCGCTTACTGCTACATGTAATGGAAATGGGGCCTTATGGGCAGATTGCTCATTGAATGCTAAATATTGGTTGTATGTGTATGGTGAAATGAACACAATCCAGAAAATTGTCTTTTCTCAAATGATTACATTACAGGTGGTGGCTAAGAGGTTAACACAGTTACCGCAGCCAGTTTATTATCTCAAAGGAATTTGAATAGTCTCTAAGTTTGCATGGGTTTGCTTAGGCTCATACACACACTCAACAAAACCGCCTAATTGTCGTCTGATGTATGTGTGTTGAACAACAATCAGCCATATGTATGTGTGGCAAATGACAATATGACCGACTGATAACAGTCAGTTTGCCTGATCCGTTCAGCGGAGTGACTCACGCGACTGTAGGGCCATGTGTGTACAATGTCGTTTGAACAATGTTTTTGTTTTGCATACAGCCATTTCGTGCAGTTTGTCGTTTCGCTTGCACATGCCGTATTTAAGTGAGTTGGTCATTTAGTTGGTTGGTGTTCGGAAAATACTTGTTATGTCAACAGTTTGTCGTGGTGTTGGTCATGAAGTGGTGTTGGTCGTGCACTTTGTTGCAAGTGTGTACGAGCCTTTAAGGTTGCTTCCCACAAACAGAAAGTTTCATTAAAAGTTGACTGTAAAATATACCACAGTAAGACACCAATGTAACCATAGCATTTGATATAGGGCCACGGGTGGTGGAGTACCTGAAGGCAAGAAGGGCCACACAGTGAATGCCCGGGGTACTGAATATTAGCTTCCTCTGCAGAGCTGGCAGCACATTGATATTGCAGTTACATCTCTTGTTTCAGTTTACACATATGATTGTTTTGAGTGACAATTTTTTTAAGGCGTATGCCTAGCTTCTCTGCTCGTATTGATCCCTCACCCTTCCACACCGCCACTGATGTTTCCTGGTAACTTTATTTCTGATGGCACACCCATACTCACTATAGTATGAATTTGCCTGCATGTGGAGTTCACAAACCTTTGTTCTTTATGTAAAATTAATGTACAGTACATCAAAAATGTGTTTAGAATTTGCTCTTCAAAGTGTGAATGGGCCTTTGCTGTTTCACTTCACAAGATGATTTTGCTGTGAGGCCCTGAGATTCCTAGATACAGTTGTGTTCAAAATTATTCATAGAAGAATTCATGGTACCTTGCACACGCTGAAGCTTCCATGTACCTGCAGAAGCAAAACAGCCCCAAAGCATGATTGAGCCCCCTACCATGCTTCACAGTAAGCAAGGTGTTCTTTTCTTCATAGGCTTTGTTCTTCCTCCTCCAAACATAGCATTGATCCATGGGCCCAAACAGTTCTAATTTTGTTTCATTAGTCCACAGAACAATATCCCAAAACTTTTGTAGTAATGTTCTGTGGACTGATGAAGCAAAATTAGAACAGTTTGGGCCCATGGATCAACGCTATGTTTGGAGGAGGAAGAACAAGGTCTATTAAGAAAAGAACACCTTGCCTACTGTGAAGCATGGCGGGGGTCAATCATGCTTTGGGGCTGTGTTGCTTCTGCAGGTACAGGGAAGCTTCTGCGTGTGCAAGGTACCATGAATTCTCTTCAGTACCAGGAGATATTGGATGAAAATGTTATGCAGTCCATCACAAACCTGAGGCTTGGGAGATGTTGGACCTTTCAACAGGACAATGATCCCAAGCATGCCTCCAAGCCCACTAGAGCATGGTTGCAGATTAAAGGCTGGAACATTTTGGAGTGGCCATCGCAGTCACCAGACTTAAATCTGATTGAGAACCTCTGGTGTGACTTAAAGAAAGCAGTTGCAGCGCGCAAGCCTAAGAATGTGACTGAACTGGAGGCTTTTGCCCATGAAAAATGGGCTAAGATACCCGTAGATCGCTGCAAGACACTTGTGTCAAGCTATGCTTCACGTTTAAAAGCTGTTATAACTGGAAAAGGATGTTGTACTAAGTACTAAGAATGAATGTCACTTGGGGGTTGAATAAAACTGATAATGATGGGAGCACAGAAAAGACATTTGTGGTTATTTCATTATAAATGTTATGTTATATTTGTCTAACTTAAAAGTGCCTCTTTGATTTAATTGTAAACAAGATGACTGAAATGATCAAAATCAATGTCAAACTCAATTTCAGTGGGGGTTGAATAATTTTGAACACAACTGTATGTGTCCATTGCATTAGAGACATTAGATTGAGAGCCATGCTGACTGGCGGTCAGTGATTTAGCAGCCTGATTTATGTATCTCATCCACCCCTTCTATAAACCTGAAGGCTTGCTTCTGTATTTCTGCAATTGCTTCTGAAGGGGGAGAAGAAAGGTATGGGTAAATTCTGTTGGTGCCTGTTTATCAGACAGTAGAAACTAGACTTTTTTTTTTAAACCTGTCATGCTGGAGAAAAATCCCAAACACTTTTGCCCGGTAAACCAAACATGGCAATCTTTGTGAATTGCAATTTCTTGAGGCAATTACCGCACAAGTCGGTCATTTACCTCACTAGTCGGTGGTATTAATTTTATGTGTGGTAATCAGTTTAGTGGATTGTAATTAGGGAATGTATAGGTAAAATCAGCTGTTATCAGCATTACCAAATGCGGTAATGCTTTGTAAATAGAGCCCAGTGGATAGTCATGGTTTTCCAGTAGTATCCAGTTGTCAGTAAACAAAGAAGGACACTTATAATTACCAGTAAATACACTGATATTTTTACCTTAAAAATAAATGTGTCCAGTGCAGAGTTCATTGCAGTCTGGTTTGGAGACATACCATCATTTCATGAAAGTAAACACATTCTGCTGTCTGGAAAATTCTACACAGTAATTTAGTAGCACAGTGGACAGAACAGCAACAGACGTGTGAAATCATACATACATTGGACATGTATATTGCTTTCCAATGTGTGCTGAGTTACCATGCTACATACCCCACACGGTGTGAATGGGCCCGATAGTTTGAAAAAGAATGAACACACATGCTTTTCTCAACCGCTTACTCATCTGTCTACAGTTGGGTTTTGGTCAGGCTGATGTTATCTTTTGTGAATGGTCCACCATGTAGCTTACTTCCTCCAAATAATGCGCGCTAAGTTGGCCTCCCAGCTGAAGGAGTCTTGCCCAATGACTCCTTACCGAGTAGATACTGTCCCAAGCCAGTGGGACCTTGATCTCCTATGTCAAAGTCAGTGCCCTTAACCAGTACACTATCCAGCCACATAACATTGCTGCACATATATTAGCAAGGTCACCACTGCTGTTCAGCCTAATGGCTTTATTCCTTATTTTATACCAGTATTTAAAAAGCAAACTGGTATTCCATGACCAGAGGTCTGTACACATGGTGGATGCCAATCTGTACTTACAAAAGAGCAATGTCAACCAAACAACATAGCCTGTAACAGTTTAAACCACATTGTACATACTAATATTCCAAACGATGATGTAGCTCAAATACTGGACGTGCAGGTGGCAGCGACATTTCACACTATATATATATATATATATATATATATATATATATATATATATATATATATATATATATATATATATATATATATATATATATATATATATATATATACACATGCTCTAGGTTTAGTATGACAAAATTTCTTTTGAACAACATTGTACGTCAGACTACACAATGGGCTTGATTCACTAAGACAAATAGCATGCCTTATCTGAGTTAACACGGCTTATCAGAGATAACACGCCTTATTAACACTAACGCGCCTTATCATTTGTCGTCTGACACAACAATATCTGTCGTTTGTAGGACATATGAAACGACTTTTATCTGACCTCTGTACAAGGCTCTACTCAAAATGCTCTTTCTATACACACACCTACACACTGTTTAGGGACTACCTTTGCTTGATAGAGGTTTAGGTGTCTGTAATACATTAGCAGCTGCTTTGTACCTAATCTGGCTTATTTACTGAGCTAATTCACCTCCTTGTAACTATGACAAGTTCCTCAGTTTGACATCCTGTTTGTAAACAATCAATCAAACAGTCCAGGGAAAATGCACAGCCCCAAGTGTGGCAGCTGTAAAACAGGAGACAAGTGACAATGCTAATCAGAATACAGCTAGTAATTAGGTTGCTGATGTTTGTGGCTCTTGGGCTTGTTTACGTTTGGCTAAAATGAGCACATCATTTTTAGTAAAAGCCTCAGGATTGCATGTAAACTAGTTACTAGAACTGCTTCTTGTATTGAAAGTACATTTTCCTGAGTATTCAATTTGGCCCTTTGGTTTATAGAAACCATTTTAAAGTAATACAACATTATGGCACTTTAATTGATGAACTCTGGACAGAAATGCTACTTTGTGTTCAATGCATCTGTATTATTAAAATATTGCTGCAGTTCTATATAACAGTGCAGTGCTGGTAGCATTACTATAGTGGGTTGCAAAAGTATTCGGGCCCCCTTGAAGTTTTCCACATTTTGTCATATTACTGCCACAAACATGAATCAATTTTATTGGAATTCCACATGAAAGACAACACAAAGTAGTGTACACATGAGAAGTGGAACGGAAATCATACATGATTCCAAACATTTTTTACAAATAAATAACTGCAAAGTGGTTTGTGCATAATTATTCGGCCCCCTTTGATCTGAGTGCAGTCAGTTGCTTATAGATATTGCCTGATGAGTGCTAATGACTAAATAGAGTGCACCTGTGTGTAATCTAATGTCAGTACAAATACAGCTGCTCTGTGAGGGCCTCAGAGGTTGTCTAAGAGAATATTGGGAGCAACAACACCGTGAAGTCCAAAGAACACACAAGACAGGTCAGGGATCAAGTTATTGAGAAATTTAAAGCAGGCTTAGGTTATAAAAAGATTTCCAAAGCCTTGAACATCCCACGGAGCACTGTTCAAGCGATCATTCAGAAATGGAAGGAGTATGGCACAACTGTAAACCTACCAAGACAAGGCCATCCACCTAAACTCACAGGCCGAACAAAGAGAGCGCTGATCAGAAATGCAGTCAAGAGGCCCATGGTGACTCTGGACGAGTTGCCGAGATCGACAGCTCAGGTGAGAGACTCTGTCCATAGGACAACTATTAGTTATGCACTGTACAAAGTTGGCCTTTATGGAAGAGTGGCAAGAAGAAAGGCATTGTTACCAGAAAGCATAAGAAGTCCCGTTTGCAGTTTGCCACAAGCCATGTGTGGGACACAGCAACAATGTGGAAGAAGGTGCTCTGGTCAGATGAGACCAAAATTGAACTTTTTGGCCAAAATGCAAAACGCTATGTGTGGCGAAAAACTAACACTGCACATCACTCTGAACACACCATCCCCACTGTCAAATATGGTGGTGGCAGCATCATGCTCGGTGGGTGCATCTCTTCAGCAGGGACAGGGAAGCTGGTCAGAGTTGATGGGAAGATGGATGGAGCCAAATACAGGGCAAACTTGGAAGAAAACCTCTTGGAGACTGCAAAAGACTTGAGACTGGGGCGGAGGTTCACCTTCCAGCAAGACAATGAACCTAAACATAAAGCCAGGGCAACAACGGAATGGTTTAAAACAAAACATATCTATGTGTTAGAATGGCCCAGTCAAAGTCCAGATCTAAATCCAATCGAGAATCTGTGGTAAGATCTGAAAACTGCTGTTCACAAACGCCGTCTATCTAATCTGACTGAGCTGGAGCTGTTTTGCAAAAAGAATGGGCAAGAATTTCACTCTCTAGATGTGCAAAGCTGGTAGAGACATACCCTAAAAGACTGGCAGCTGTAATTGCAGCAAAAGGTGGTTCTACAAAGTATTGACCCAGGGGGCCGAATAATTACGCACAGCCCACTTTGCAGTTATTTATTTGTAAAAAAAATATTTGGAATGATGTATGATTTTCGATCCACTTCTCACATGTACACCACTTTGTATTGGTCTTTCACGTGGAATTCCAATAAAATTGATGCATGTTTGTGGCAGTAATGTGAAAAAATGTGGAAAACTTCAAGGGGGCCGAATACTTTTGCAACCCATTGTATAGTCCTCTTACCTCAAAGACTTCTTTTATTTTCAGGGCTTCTAAGCTCTTCTAGTCTGGTCTTAGGCGTGACCCTTAAAGACTTGTTCAGCTACTCAAAGTATGATGTCACCGCTTTTAAGCTTTAAATTGAAATGGCACTTGTTTAATAAACACAAGTGTTTACCTTCATCTATATACACTGCAGGGATTAACAGCAAACATTACTTCAGCTTACTTGTTTATTTTTGTGCATATGAAACACACACATTTCAAAGTAAGTATATTTAAAGAGAACCAGAGAGGATTAAAAAAAAGCTTTTATCCATACCTGGGGCTTCCTCCAGCCCCATACGCACGGATCGCTCCCACGCCGCCGTCCTCCGCTGCCTGGATCCGCCGGTACCGGGTCCCGTCATTACCGGCAGTCGGCTGGCGGACACGGCCAATTGTCCGCATCACAGGGGCTCCCTCCATACACTTACGCTTGCGGCTGCCTACTGCGCAGCCGCATGCGTAAGGGTATAAAGGGATCCCCTGTGATGCGGACAATTGGCCGCGTCCGCCGGAAGTGACGGGACCCGGTAGCGGCGATAGAGGAAGCGGAGGATGGTGGCGTGGGAGCGATCCAGGCTTATGGGGCTGGTAGAAGCCCCAGGTATGTATAAAAGCCTTTTTCTATTTTTACTAATTATTCCTCTCTGGTTCCCTTTAAATCAGGATGATACCATTTATTGGCTAACTAAAAAGAATAAGAATAAGCAAGCTTTCGGCCTTGCAGCCTTCGTCGGGCTTACAATCCTGTATGCTTGCAGACTGATGGAACAGACACCTTTATACATGCAACATCAAAAGGGAAAACAGATTTTTTTTTCAAGCATAAATACATGTCATTAAGATGCCTAAAGTGAAACAGAACATCTACATGGGGTAGGGGGTTGTTAGCTGAGATAAGAATCCCTGTTTACACCATGCTCACAGACCTGAGAGTTGGACTGACACAGAGGTATCGAAAATTGAGTTCACAAGTTTAGCTATATAGGCTGAGAGTTTAAATATCATCAGCCTCATACCAATATAAAAAGTTTTTGTCCTTATGCAAGCCCTTGTCCACTGCTTTGAACCAATTTATAAATTTTGTTTCTGCTTTTAATCGATCATTTGACGTTTTGAAGCCACCCTTCAAGGCAGTGACACGAAGATCATACATGCTGTGTCCGTTGGAACGACCGAAAATGTGTAACAACTGGGAGTTCAGATTTGGTATCGTTAATAGTGTGCCTGTGTCCATTCATACATTTGCGCAGAGTTTGTCCAGTTTCTCCCACGTACATAACATTGGGGCATTTAGCACACATGATCAGATATACCAAAATGGTGGAACCACAGGAAAATGTGCCTTGTACTCTGTACTCCTGTTGTGAACCTGGTATCGTTAACCTGTCAGTGGAGTAAATGTGTCTGCAGGTCCCACACCTTTTTTGTCGGCAGGGTTCCGTTTTGTTGAGGCCTATTCAAAGAACTCCTGACAATCATCTGTTTTAGATTGTGTGGTTGCCGATATGACAAGGGGGGAGGTTTAGGTAATATCTTTCTCAGTCTGTGATCCTTGTGTAAATTGGGATGAAGTTCCTTAGCAATCCTCCTTAAAGTGAACCTAAAGCCGGTAAAAAAAAGAGATTAACTCACCTGGGGCCTCCCTCAGCCCCCTGGCCGCAATAGCAGCATAGGGGGCGATATACAGGCTGGGAACGCGAACAATCACTCGCGTTCCCATGCCTGTCGGCCGGTGACGGCGAAACCGGAAGTGCTCGCCGGCGGGTCCTGGGACATCGGAGCGGAGCTGCGAGGGCACCGATCGGCTGCAGGGGGCTGAGGGAGGCCCCAGGTGAGTTAATCTCATTTTTTTTACCGGCTTTAGGTTCACTTTAAGATTTACAGGAAAGAGGACAGTGTCCCTTTGGTTGTCACCTACAACCCACACCTGGAAATCTTAAGGAGGATTGCTAATTCCACCAGAAAGAGGACCGTGTCCCTTTCGTTGTCACCTACAACCCACACCTGGAACCAATCTAGCGCCACTCTTTACTACTGAATTATTGCTTTGTGTGTGGAGGGGACCAGGGGGAAATCCCCAATCCTAAGAGAACGGCTGCAGGACACAATTGGGTTCAAATAGTAGGAAATAAAAGCAGCGCCCTTCAGAAAATCTTTTTAACCAAGGCACTTTGTATTGACCTGAGGAAGTGGGCCAGCACCCATGAAATGCGTTGTCTTTTGTGCATGAATAAAAACTTATACTTACCCTAGTGGTTTGTCTTTTGAGGAGAAAAAATCTTTTTACTCCCAACATAAACACACCTAATATCAGATATAAAGGGCACCTCCAACAGTGTTTTTTAGACTAGCCATACCCTTAGGGGTCCCCTATTTTAAACCTTAGTGTTTCCAATAAGTCCAAGGAGTGCAACAGACCAGAACCTGCGGAGAAGACCTGGAACACCGAGCGGGAACGGTTATTTTCCTGTAGGCTCAAACATTTGTTGTAGTTCTTTGCAACTCACCCTTGTGAGTATAAAATGTACATCCTTCATCATACCAACACGTACAAACAATACTGCACCACTAGGCTCCTGGTCCCCCTGCATTTAGATACCTGAAGGCAGTTTATTTGACCGCCAGAAATCGTACCAGATTTCTCTGCTAGAAAGCCAGTCTCTTGTGCACACTATTCTGGCAGTTGGAGCATGCCACTAGCATCCATGGAGTGCTTTGAATTCCTGAGATTTCACTGTGAGAAGATAAATTAGTCCAAAATCTTTCAGATTTGACAATTTCTACTACCTACTGAAAGTGACAGGAACATAGAAAGAATAATGAATAGTGCATTTTACTCTGGGACAAAGTCCAACCAATGCATGTGTATTTTACATTTTATGATTGTTGTCCTTTAATTAATGGATTAATTCAGGATGTGAAAATGGAGAATACCACCCCCCAGTGCTATGCAATGGCATGAAAAAAGGTGCATATGGATATGACTAAAATTAACAGAAAAACGCCATCACTTGATTTCCAAAGCCAAGGCCACAATATCCTACTTAGTAGGTGCCAAGCCACAATTTTAATATCCAGATCCCATGACAACCACCCCTTTAGTGAGTATGACAGTCATACACTCACTTCCCTGCTTGCCATCATTAGATGCCAGATGGGGATTTAGTCAAGGTATTGAATTATGCAATGACCTTCTCATCACTTTTGTGGAGGGGAGCTACAGAGATCACAAAGCCATTGCTGTTTACCTCCAAACCGAGATATTTATGGGCATCTTTTACCATGCTATAGTATAAGGTTACGTATCCACTGTAGACGATTTGCAGCGTTTCCACCATAATGTAGAGGCCTGTTTGCACTGCTTGATGTCATTGTTTACATCCATATTTTTTCATGTTCTACATAAGTACCTGCGCGATTAGATAATAAAATATACCCACTGCACACATTTTATTTGTTGGCTGTCAGTAACCAATGTAGGGTGAATGTCACAGGTTGACATGGTGCCACAAAGACTATTTAGGGGGGCATTGTTGTATAGGAGGTCACTGTAATTGCAATGTATAGTAGGGGAAGGAAGCTGAGAGACAGTATATTGTACATGCAACATGTTATTGTCCTTGTGTCATCCCTGTCTTGCTGAGTCCTCACAGAACTTGTCAGAGGCAGGACAATGACTCTGTAGTGAGCACAGCACACAGCTTCACATTGACTGTATCTGGAGAGAGAGATGCTTGTCAGAAATTGTTTATGGATCAGTGTTGTGCACTGACTGCTGCAGCTTGGGAAGTCTTCCAGGGAGGAAACAGAGGAACAAACTACATGTTGCTTTGAAGATAAAACATAGACTGCATCACACAATAGAAGACTGAGACATGGAAGTACATTGTGATGGGGATTGGTGACATAGAAGCTATGAGCTACCAGGAACTTCCTGATAAATGAGGAGAAAATCAAAGGCTTCAATTCATCAAGCATTACCGCATTCGGTAATGCTAAAAACAGCTGACTTAAGGGAGCACTTTAGAAAATGTTAATTCATCAAAGCTGTTACCGAATGAGAAGCTGAAATGACACAGCAATGAGATAAATTACCGACATGTGCTCAACAAATGTTAATTCATCAAGGTTCCCACATTCGCTAACACATTCGGTGTTTATCTCAAGCTCTCCCCTGTCGTTACAGGCTTCGAAAGCCTTCTGTGTGAATGTTTTCATGATAAGCAGGAGCAGGCAGCCAATAGAAACAGCCCATGTTCTCCTGCAAGTGCCGCTGATAGGTCACACAGGCTTCTCCACACAAGCTTTCAGACCCCCCAAGCAGTGAGCAGAGAGAACGGGTCAAAATATATCCCCAGATTCCCTTTGGTGGTGTAACCCTTTCAGGCCCTGTTTGATAATGCAAAGATGCTGGTGGTGAAATCACCAAGCATGACATTTGTAATGTCTCCAGGAAGTTCATCTACGTTGTGGCAAATAAATAAAATGTTAAGAAAGACTGATGGACAGATTCAGAGCAGCAGAGGCAGTACAAGTAACAGTAACTATAACACGTTTACATGTAAAGGGATGTCTGGATGCCTTCTATTGTTATCAGCTTGTAACAACACAGAGACATTCCAAGCTGCTCTGCACCACTCTGCTGTTATCAAACAGCCTTTGATGAATTGAAGCCTAGTAGTTCGGTAACTTAACGAACCTCTACCGCACATGGGAAAATATTGATGAATTAGCACAGTGAAGTGTAAAATACCGAATGCGGTATTTTAAGGACTGGGGTTTTGTTATCGAACACCCTTTGATGAATTGAAGCCAAAGTCTTTTATTTTTCCTTTGAATCAAACTGTTATTCTGGCTGGTTACCAGCTTTACTTTCTTTTTGCAGTCTAGTATAAATCTTGTGGCTGTAAATGTATGCATTGATAGGATGAATGTTATTATGTAATTAACAGACTCACTGATAGTGTGCATGGTACCAGTCGTTATTGTAATTATGCAAGAATCTAAATATTCACATTTAAATTAATATCTGTGTAGACTAGTGGAAAATCAATACATGTTCCCTCATTATTTAGCTTTACTTACTTTGTCAGCTCCATTTACATGCTAGATTAAACTCACCCGGGATGGCTGATAAAGTCCACCTTGAGCGAGAATCTAGTGTATGTAAAAGAGCCCATCATCGCCTAATCTGGCAAGCCAGATCTTAAAGGGAACCGTAGGTGAGGGGGATATGGAGACTGACATGCTTATATTCTTTTAAATAATGTACGTTGCCTGGCTGTCCTGCTGATTATCTGCCTCTCATACCTTAAAGGAATACTTAAGTCTAAAAAAAAAATGATATTTACTCACCCGGGGCATCCCTCAGCCCCTGAAGCTGGATGGTGCCCTCGCAGCCCCGCTCCGATCGTCCTGTCCCTGCCGGCGGCTACTTCCGTGTTCGGCGAGAGCCGCCGACAGGCTGGGAACGCGAGTGATTTTCCGCGTTCCCAGCCGCTATATCACCCTCTATGCTGCTATAGCGTATACCGTATATACTCGCATATAAGCCGACCCGCATATAAGCCGACCCCCCAACTTTTCCATGAAAAACCAGGGAAAAATGATTGACCCCCATATAAGCCGGGGGTAGGAAATGCTGGCCACGTGATCCCCCCAGTGTGTCCCAGTATAGCTAGTATAGTGCCCAGTAAGGGTAGGTAGTGCCCCAGTATAGCTAGTATAGTGCCCAGTTTAGCCAGTATAGTGCCCAGTATAGGTAGGTAGTGCCCCAGTATAGCTAGTATAGTGCCCCAGTATAGCTAGTATAGTGCCTCAGTATAGCTAGTATAGTGCCCCAGTATAGCTAGTATAGTGCCCAGTTTAGCTAGTAAAGTGCCCAGTTTAGCTAGTATAGTTCCCAGTATAGCTAGTATAGTGCCCCAGTATAGGTAGGTAGTGCCCCAGTATAGCCAGTATAGTGCCCCAGTATAGCTAGTATAGTGCCCAGTTTAGCTGGTAAAGTGCCCAGTTTAGCTAGTGTAATTCCCAGTATAGCTAGTATAGTGCCCCAGTATAGGTAGGTAGTGCCCCAGTATAGGTAGGTAGTGCCCCAGTATAGCTAGGTAGTGCCCCAGTATAGCTAGTAAAGTGCCCAGTTTAGCTAGTATAGTGCCCCAGTATAGGTAGGTAGTGCCCCAGTATAGGTAGGTAGTGCCCCACTTTAGCTAGTATAGTGCCCAGTTTAGCTAGTATAGTGCCCAGTTTAGGTAAGTAGTGCCCAGGTATAGCTAGTATAGTACCCAGTGTAGGTAGGTAGTGGCCAGTATAGTGCTCTGCTCGCCCCCCTCCCGCCGCCGCCGCGGCTGCTGCTGCTATTACCTGCAGCGGCTTCCTCTTCCCCGGCGCTTCCTCTTCCCCGCTCTGCGCTCTCATGCCCGTATGAAGAGATCACAGCAGCGCGCTCGGCGCTGCTGCTGTGACGATGCAGGGGGCAGGAAAGAGCGGTTCCCCTGGTAACGGCGATACAGATCGCCGCTACAGGGAGCCGCGCTCTTTCCTGCCCCCTGCATCGTCACAGCAGCAGCGCCGAGCGCGCTGCTGTGATCTCTTCATACGGGCATGAGAGCGCAGAGCGGGGAAGAGGAAGCGCCGGGGAAGAGGAAGCCGCTGCAGGTAATAGCAGCGGCGGCGGCGGGAGGGGGTAGCGGGGGCCGCGGACCACGGACCACCAGGTAAGACTCGCATACAAGCCGACCCCCCAACTTTTGACCCCCTTTTTGGGGGTCAAAAATTCGGCTTGTATGCGAGTATATACGGTATGTTATACGCTATAGCAGCATAAAGGGTGGTATAGCGGCTGGGAACGCGGAAAATCACACGCGTTCCCAGCCTGTCGGCGGCTCTCGCCGAACACGGAAGTAGCCGCCGGCAGGGACAGGACGATCGGAGCGGGGCTGCGAGGGCACCATCCAGCTTCAGGGGCTGAGGGATGCCCCGGGTGAGTAAATATCATTTTTTTTTTTTTTTAGACTTAAGTGTTCCTTTAAGCCATAGACCCTGAACAAGCATGCAGATCAGATGTCTGACAAAACTGACAAGATTAGCTGCATGCTTGTTTCATGTGTGTGATTTAGACCATATGTTTAAAAGGAAATAAATATGGCCATAGGTCTCAAGCTTTGGGGTCCTTTTAAGCAAAGTCCAATGCCTGAATGACCCCCAAGCACATTTTTCTCCTACTTACCCCACCCACCGGCAGCAACTCCTTCATGGGCCTCATGTCATCCCTTTCCCCCTTTCATAGCAACAGAATGTGCTTGCTTAGCATTGGGGAAGTACACATATCTGAACTGAAGCTGAGAGAACCAATAATTTTATCATCTGCAGTTGCTAGGTCAGTAAACACCAGCAGCCAGACTACCATCTTCAGGAAGACCCATTGACACTGCAGAGCAATGTGTCCATTAACTTTAGCTTAAGTTGTCAGTGCAGCAGTAAATGGAGTGTTTCAACTCATTGCTGGAGAGGAAACTTTCCCATGGAAATGTGATGCTTAGCTGAAAGAACCCATTCTAATGATTGAGATTTTCAAATGAGAAAGATCTAAGTTTTGATGTCAAAATTACTTTCTTGTAGCAGATTATTAGCCACAGTGGCTAATAATGGCTAAGCCACAGTGGCTGATGGTAGTGATTTAATTATGTCCAAAGGTATCTTCGGACCACAAAGCTTTGTCCAAATTTGTAAAAACGTCATGCGTTATATCATTGCCTGTTTTATATGTGTATGGTATATGTACCTCCTTTTTAATGTCCAGTGTATACAGTATATGTAGTATGCAGTGTATACAGTATATGTATAATGTTGTCAGTATACAGAAATCAAGTCCTGAGTAAGACTTCTTAACCAAAAGCTGTACTGCTTTTCTTCGAAGTTACCCAATAAATGGTATCATCCTGATTCAAAACTTCTTTTGTTTACTGTATATGTGTATGAGGAGAGACTTTAGATGTAGAGGTCATAAAACTGTGCCTTCCCCTCGCTCCCTCACCAAGGTGCTCCCAGTGGCCTACGGTCACAATCTTTACTCATGTGACATTAGGTGCGTACACACACACTACTAAAGAGAACGATGGGTCCGTCAGACCCTCCCGCTGGGTGGTCGTTCTCCCGACAGTAGTGCGTGTGTACAGTCTTTATGCAGACTGATAAGGCCGTTTCGGAACGATCCGCTCAGCGAATCGTTCAGAAACAGCCTTATCAGACTGCACACAGACTGTACACACGCACTACTGTCGGGAGAACGACCGCCCAGCGTGAGGGTCTGACGGACCCGTCGTTCTCTTTAGTAGTGCGTGTGTACGCACCTATTGGTGGCAGGATTAGCAGGTGCAAGTGTTTATTTAGCATGGGACAGCACTCCTTTGAGGTAACACAATGAACATTAGCATCAATTAGGTACACACCATACAATTTTCTGTTATATTTACCTGCCAGATAGATTTTATCTAACTTGTTGGAACATGTTGGAGAAAAACTATCTGGCAGGTAAATAGAACAGAAAATCTAACAGTAAATTGTATGGTGTGTACCTAGCATAACACACATGATGTAAAATAACCTAAGAGGTTGATTTGATTGACTCTCGGACTCAGTACTGATAAATGTATTTTCCTCTCCCCACATTTGACTACCACTTCATTACCACATTAGCACAAGTCGTTGGATGATACCAGCTATAGGATCTATGTTAAAACAAGATTTGGATCATCTAATCCTGATTGCACTGTGACGAAGCCTACCTGTTTTATACTGTTTACTTATTTTTGTTTGTGAAAATATAAATAATGAATCATCTGAGTTGTGTATAGTAGCTTGAGTAGGATGCAGAGGAACAATTTAGTACAGGGAACCATTACTTGTTACTGTGGTATGCACACTCAGGAGTAGATGTATTTCATCACCAAGTTAGGCAGCTGATGAGGCAGCAAATGTGATCCCTAATGGTCTGACTATGTGTTCCACAGCTGTCTTTTGTACAATAAATATAGCGAAATAATGGGTAAGCATAAATTGCAAGCAAGGCTACACTGTTATAATAATTTTATCATGAATTGTCCAACTCTTACATAATTCCACACTGCTAGGAGTTCTGATTCACCATGAGCTTGCTGGGTAATCTGTAATTCTTATTAATTCCATTTGTGATTGCTTCCTACAGAAATAAATGTGAGTAGAGATAATCAATGGGGTACTAATGATTTTGGCTTGCAGGCAAATTTAATGCAAGTTGTATGCAGCATGGAATTAGTCCAATGGAAGCTTGGCACAAGATATTACTAATAATTAGTATATTGGTAATACCTGAACAAACTTGTATTTCTTATTCCTGTTTTCAATGTATAACACTAATCTCCCCTCCCCTCTCTGCGCGCCTAACACTAACCTTCCCTACCCTCTGCTCCTAACACTCAATAACGCTCTGTGAGTTTGGTTACATTGGCTATCATTCATAAAGCATTCCCGCATGCGGAAATGCTGAAAACAGCCGACTTTACCGAACACATAGCAAGATCTCCATTCACAAAGGCTCTTTCCGCATGAAAAGCTGACATTACTGAGCAGAGCGATAAATCACCGCCTTGTGCGGTGACTATCGTAACAAATGTAACAAAACGTTAATTCATAAAGATTTACGCAAGCGGTATCAGGACGGGAAATACCGCTCCCTTGGATGTGGCGATAACCATGTTAAGTTAATGGAGACACAGACCTCCCAGGCAGCTGCAGTAGAGAGGAACACGGAAAAATGTATCAACGCGGCAGCTTCCTGTGTTTCCGCAAGCCTACCGCCTGCCTACCACCAGCCTAGTTCGGGAAATCTCCGCACTGCTATCGCAACTGGCAACATTTTTATGAATGAGCAGCCAGAAGTCTAAAATACCGAAAGCTGTGTTTTCCCGCATGGATTTACTTTACCGACCACACTTTTATGAATGATAGCCATTGTAGCCAACCTGTCCCCATGGTTTGGGGCCCTCGGCTCTGTCACTGCCAAGTGCTTGAGGTATTGCTGTAGTGCCTGCGTCAAACGTAAGCTACCAACGCCTGCTATTTGAGATTTTTAACCATATAGCCGAACATATTGCCTATTGTTTCTACCACCCCTGCCACTTGGTTATATCCTTGCTTAGTGTCTGATGTCTGTGCCAAATCTGAACACCTGGTCCCCCATAGCCACAAATTAGCATTTCAGTTTATCGGTGTTTCCTGTTAATACTGACTGGACCAGTTTCAAACTGCATTTCATTTGCATTAAAGAGTAACTGTCAGGCTGCAAAAGCTAATTTAAACCTCTAGTCTCCTGTGTTAAACAGTTTAGAAGGAAGCCAAAAAGACATTACTGAAGATAAAGATCTATCTTACCTTTGATGTATGCTTATCAGCAAAGCTTAGAGCTAAGCTGGACGCAAGCCGCATAACATACTGCAAAGCATTCTGGGGCCCTCCCCTCGGCTGCTAAGGAGAAGACGGGATCAAGTTTCAGCAGCTTCTAAAACTCAGTCCAGCCACAGCACAGATAAATCTCGGGGCAGCATAGACTGCAGGAGTCCGCTATTGTTCCTAGCCACATGGCTCATTAATATTCACTGCAAACTAGTGTTATTCAGTATGAGCTGTTCTGTGATCAGAAGCAGGCAGGACATGACGACACATTTGGCTTCACAAACATGGAACCTGCCATGAGCTGTCAGGAGCATCATTCTCTGCATATACTATATACAAATTCTGTGGAATCCAAACGTGGACAGTGAAATGCATATGTAATGTAAGTACAGCCAATCTTTAGCTACTGATATATGTGTTTATTTTCTCTGAGACCCTATACCTAACAGCTCCTCTTTAAAGCCATAATTTTTAGCATCTTTATTTATCCTCTCTAGTGTTTAGGTTGATGTACCATCTTTATATATGTGCTACAAATAAAATGTAGCAGTGAATGCATAATCTGGAGATACAATTAGATCTTACTAATGCACTTTTCACTTTGTTTTGCTTACAGGAGCCGAGCACTAAACGGGTTAAACCACTTTCAAGGGTTACATCACTAGCAAATCTCATTCCCCCAGTACGGGCAACTCCCTTGAAGCGCTTCAGCCAGTCACTCCAGGTAAGTGAGCTCTTTTTTGAAATTTCTGTTTTCTATAACTGTTAACTCGGATCTCCAAAACCAGCCTTAACCCTTTTGCAGCCAATCTATTTAGAAGCTTGCAAGTGCTCCAGACCAATTTATTGTAGCACATTTTTTTTTATTTCTTTTGTTACATTTTCCTTTTTCTAATTAGTACTGCTGTAAAGTGTACTTATGGCCACTTATCACTAGGGGCAGTGTGAGACAATAACATAGGACTTCTGCTTTCAGTTTCTATATTTTCTGTTAGTATGAGAGAGATGTAAGTTTTCCAAGAATTTACAGCACAAAAAGTTTTGCAGATTGGAGTCAAAAGCAGTGCACTAATGGGTTAAATAAGCATTTTATAGGAGTAATACACTTTCATAACTACTGTATGTTTTTGAAAGGATTTAAGAGAGCTTGAGGTATGATCATATAATTTAAAAAAACTTGGTTACCTTATCCGGAGGGCTGGGCAGATCAGGTAGCCGCCATCCCTGCCGCTCTCTGCCACTCTTGAGGCCCGTGCTGCCCCACTTTCACTTTCATGACCTCTAGGTCACAACGCTGGAAGGAAAGAGATCCATCTCTCTCCCAGCGTTCAGGGAGGCGGGGGAGCTGCAAGGGGCATGGCCAGGGAGAGAGAGCTGCCCAACGGCAGCTCTGGAAAGCCTGCAGGAACACCCCTAGTGGGCATTTTGAGCAGAGAATCCCTCTCCTCCAATTACCCTCTGAGATAGCAACAAATATTGTCGCTAATTTAGGGGGGATATAGCACGGCGGTGGGGGAGGCAGAGAGGGCGGTGGGGGGACACAGAGGCATGTCATGAGGCAGAGAACATGCCTCTGTGTCCCATCTACCCCACACACGCACCACCTTGAGTTCTCTTCAACACAGTTTTCACATTTAAAAAGTTCTTGGGTCCTATATTTACATAAATCTTGTGTGAAGAACACATCTGAGCCATGCAGTGTTGAGCTGCCGCCAATTGGGCAGAATCTTGCTCATAATTGTGTTAGCACAAATTTCTAATGGATAAAGTTCTTAGTATATGTTATAAACTTGAACACATAAACAATTTTAATGTGGACATGTAAATAAAACCAAACTCTAGGGAAGAAATAGCTTTGTATAGTATTTATCACATCCAATAATGTTATAGCATTGGCATTGGTACTAATAGTGTACATTAAGAGCACATGGAACAATTCACATCACTCGCTGTGCCTCAGCAAGACACTCAATCTAATGTTCCTAACACACTTCAAATTAGCAGCATAACAGGTGCATACACTACTTTTAGTTTCCGCCTGGAACATGTATTGTGTGTACCTGTTATGCTGGGCATACACGGCGTCGAGGGGAGGATTATCAATTGAGCCTGTTGGCTCGATTGATAATATCCGACGTGTCCGAACACCGCGGGGATCGATTCCGCGCTCGATCCCCGCAGGCGGACAATAGCGGCGAATCAAGCGTGTGATAAGAAGCGCCAGCGGGGACGAGCAGGAATCGATCCGTGCGGACGAGCGGGGACGCGGCGGGGGTCGATCCGACGGCTAACCGGCCGCCGGATCGACCCGTGTATGCCCGGCATTATGCTCCTAACATAAGCCTATTGTTGAAGCCAATGGTGCTCTCTCTTACTTTAAACTGTGTGAAAACTGGAGAGAAACATAGAGGTGAGTGCTCTGTCCAGGTTCTCCTCACTATACACTGGCTGCCTGATTTTCTATTGACTAATTCAAATGGCATAGCATTTGCTGATTGCATCTGCTTGCCAGAATATGCAGGGTCTAATGCTAAGTAGACACAATGCAATTTTCGGAAAGATTAACTGTCAGATCGACTATTTCCAACTAGAAATGGCACATGAAGCACATGATCAGTTTGATCAGCTGATAGATTTGTAAGCCTCTGATTTGCTGAGATGACTTCCTGGTTTAACACATGATCATGACCAGCAAATCAGAGGCTTACAAATCTATCAGCTGATCAAAACTGATCATGTGCTTCTCCATGCGTTCTCCAAGGCTGGGCCATCTCTATTTCAAACATGTCTGATCTGATTTCCGATCAATTTCTCCTTCACTTCTATGGACGGACATATTGGAAATCGTCGATCTGACAGTAAATCTGTCAGAAAATTGCATCATGTGTTACCTAGTATGAAACTAACTCACTGCTTTCCCTGCAGGAGTGGACCCACGCAGAATGCTTTGCATCTCAACAGGGGCCTACGCCTCCTGGGCCCCCAAGAAATGGCAAGCAGCACTGACACTCCCCGAGCACTCTTGTGCCCGAAAGCTCCATGCCTGCCTTGTCAGCAAGCAGATGCAATTTGCATGAGTTTTGCATTGAGAGTCATTTTCTGCAGCTTTTATAAGCAGGTGCTTCCTGGTCTGAGCACACACCTTCTTTGACTATCCACTGCATAGCCATGCACATTAAACTGTATAGTAAACAGGCATGATGAAACTGTTGGATGATTGGCATCAGATGACTGTATCCTTAACCATTATATACAGGTGGGAATTACCTTGTCACTTCGGGGACAATTTGCAAAAGACGATGACAATGCCACCAGATAGAACATTCAAGCAAAGCTCAGGGATGTAATACAAGAATGTGAAACTCAGAAGGTTCAGGCACATGGTACACTATCATCATCCATAATGAACGAGGAATGCCGTAACACCCCAAGTATGGGGGGGGGGAGGTAGAAGCAAAACAATGCCACCGATTGACCACGATTATCGTCCACATAGACTGATCCATCCTGGCTGATCCGTTCAGCCGATAATTGGTGTTAGTCAGTAGAAAACACAGGTATTGGACAATGATAAATGATTGTTAAATTCAAAGCCTTCAAGCATGGCTAGCTGTGTATTCCTGGATTCTCAGTTTTGAGCTTCTGCTAGCGATCTCATCAGTTGACCATTGTTGTGCTGTTGTTGAATTCACACAAGCCATTTTGCCATCAGACGTTGTTCAATCATTGCATTGTCATCAGTGATCATATGTTTGCTAACGATTAGGGTTCCAGCACTTCCTATTTTCAGGACTTCCATTGATTTAATATTAACCCTGCTAGTTCTGGAGTCAAATCATTAGGGGCAGCAATGGAAACTTGATGAATCATCTAACTTTATCTTTCTCTAAACAAAAGGTTTGTGTGTTGCTGTCTGTTACCCATTTCTTGTCAGATGGCAGAAATTTTCCGAGCGCTTTGCAGTTTGAAAACTCTTGCTAATGTAATGCTATGGGTGTGATCCCACTTGAGCGATCTGATTTTATAAAAATCCCCCCTAGCATTGCATTAGCAAGAGCTTTTTCAAATCACTAGCAATTAGAAATTGCTCCTAGTGGGTTTCTGGCCTCAAGCAGCATTAAAAACACAAAAGTAGTTCTAACACTATCCAAAAGTTAAAAAACAAAAACAAATCTGATTCATGGAGCTGAACTTTAAAATTAAGTATTGGCAGTAAGCCTAGAGCAACCATGAAGTCCAGACATGTTATTTTTTTGTAATGCAAAACATGGTCTACTTTGAAGTGAAGGCTTGTGAAATAATGTCAGAAGTGAGATCTTGTGCTCAGATCAGTGCATGCATGTGTGGGAAATGCACCCATAACACAGACATCTCTGTAATATATATTAGCGAGCAAGAGCTCTGAGTGCCTCCTGTCCTCCATATGGCTGTGGAAAGCATACAAAGGCAGCATTAACAGACAGGCATAAGATTGCTGAAGTCACCTCGGCCGCCTGTGTTTCATCCAGAAAGCAGCATATAGCGTGACTGGAACAGAAAATAGTGTACAGTCACTGGCCTGGAAAGATCCCACCTTGGCAGCTGCAGCAGCCTCCTTCTGTAACGTTTTGGGGACAGATGTTTAATACTTTGCAGGAGCTGCCCGTATGAAGAGGTCAAGGAAAATATGTCTTAAGTCTGAAAGAGAGGCTTTATTAGTTACAGTTGTGAGCACCAATGTGGAAAGTTAAATTATGTTTTGGCTAGATTTCTTTCTGAGTCCAAAGCTTCCTTTTTTGTGGCTTGAACAGCTGTTGCCTTGCTTAAATGCTTGTACTGTTGAATTAGTGTGTGCCTTTTTTCTTTTTTATATTTTATAAACACCACAGAGTTGCTGTTAGTGGCTTGTGGTGTTCGTCTGCTTGCCTTCCCCAATTTTGTTTGGCTTACTGTTTGAATTTGGCACAAAATCGTAGAATCAGCAGTGATCAAAGTAGTAACTGGTATCATAGTCCACTTTAAGGAGACAGCATAAAGGTGAATACACTGAAAAATGCATTCTTCCAATTTACATACCTGTGGTCAGCTACAGCAGCACACGATTTTCTTGGTGCTAAATGTGTTCTCTACACCCCCCCCCCCCCCCCCCCCCCAATGTGTTCAGCTCCAGGAAAAACCTGCATAACAGAACAATTGCAAGGGGGACATGATTCTGAAATGGAATACTGAGCAACAATGAAAAGAAGATAGTGAAGGTTTCCCTACATGCGCTGAATTGTGCTTAGGTTAGAAGAATCCTTAAACTGAGAAAATTTAAGGAAAGTAAACATTACATAAGGAAATAAAGTGCAATGGATACTTTCAAACAATGAACTTGGGTTTTAAAAGACTAGTGCACTTACAAATGCATTACTGCTATTTAATCTTCCTCGGTAGAGGATCTTTATGCTCTCCAAATGTAATTATACAATAATCCTGCTGTTCCGGTGCCACTAGCAGCCTCTGGAAGCTCTATTGATTCGTTCTTGCTTATGCACTTTCTAGCCAGTATAGGAGAACACGCTAAAACCAGCGCAGGAGATTTGGGCGCAGTGCAGGAGATTTGAGCGCAGCTGGCGCCACCATAGGCCGTAATAGGAATTACAGCTATAGCAGGCACGGAGTAACTTCAGCGCCGTCAGAAGACGGAGCTGAAGTTACTTTTAAAACATAATAATCCGGCTTCCAGCAATTGCTGGAAGCCGAATTATTTCATTCCCCACTATCCATGGTGGCCTGGAGGGGGAATAGTATTTAATACGGCCGTGACTTGTGCGGCAGCAGGATCAGCCATATACCGGCTGAATCCTGCGCCCAAGTCTCCAGCGCCGTTATCTCTCGTACGCAGTATAGGTCCTCATTTGGTGCACATGAAACAGTCTTTTAGTTTGGGATAAAAAGGGGGCCTGTTTTTTCTGCACACAGACAGTAAGGGCATATTTACTTTGGAGGTATGAATCTTTATAATGGGACAGAATAATGAACATGGAAATATTTTGAAATATGCATATTATTGCAGAAGAGCATTCCCCAGCTAGCTTGTGAGCACGTTCTGGGTGTTGTTTCACACATCACTAGTTACCTTCATGAATATCAAGCAGTATACTGACAGTTATTGTTGAAGTTTTCTCTAAGGTTTATATGCATACAAGTGTTATTCCTTTATTTTTACTGCAGCGTTCCATCAGCTTCCGAGGTGACAGTCGTCCTGATTTATTTACACCAAGACCTTGGTCCAGAAATGCCCCTCCTCCCATCACAAAACGCAGGGATAGCAAGCTGTGGAGCGAGACCTTCGATGTTTGTGTTAATCAAGTGCTCACATCCAAGGAGATCAAGCGCCAGGAGGTTTGTGTTATTCATTTGTTCAGACTGCTAACGAATATTCTGCAAAGGCTGCTGAATAAAAAATACAGCTGGTTACACTTTATATACATGCGCAGCTTGCTGTGTTAATGCAGGCTAAGACAACCTGTGGCTGCCTGGCTACTGTGGAACATAGAACATGTAGAGGCTACCATGGTACCACAGGTGAAATAGCCGTGCACTGTGTGCGCAAAGCAATATTACTGTAATTTAGTGAATTAACCTCATAGTGTGCATGAGCCCTGTGAGATCACTTACTTTCCCCTTAGAAGAATATTACTATTATTGGTTAGTTATGGGCTCTCTTCTGAGCAGAGATAGGATTCAAGGAGAGTGCATAAGTGGCCATTTTCCCTCAAACAGTGACTCTACTTCCACCACACATGATGCCTGTGACAGAGGATGGGGATCTCAGTCTTTTTACCTCTGTGATCTTTGTTTGCTATATTTAAACAGAAGGTATTTGCAGTAATTCAGCTTTTAATTAAGCAAGTACATTTTTCCATGATGCATCACTCCCAAACATGCAAATCATATCTTTATGTTCCTAAAAGCCAGGCGAAAATCCAAAACCACTGTATAGTGAGCCTATATCTCATTTGTTTTACAGTGTCACACCAATTCAACATGCATACTGCTGTTTCAAACTTTATGGTCCTCCTCAGTGCATGGCATGGATTGATACAGCTCTATGGGATAGGGCTCGGACCAAAACCACAGAATACCCAGGTAGCTCATGGTGACCCCAAACCCATAGGAAAGTATGAGGGGCTCAAAAAGACCAGAAGCCCTCTTGCTAAAAAAAAAAAAAAAAAAGCAATGTTAAATGTAATTTTTCCTTCTTAAAACAGATGGCATTTGCAATAATTCCGCTTTATGTGAGCATATAAGGTGCCCCATGATGCATCACTCCATGATTTTACTTACTTCTCTGATGTATTTATTTGAGAACAAAGTTTCTGAGAACATTTTGTGAAGAACTGTATCTCATAAAATGTATATAAGCAGTTATAACACCAGTGCTTGCACACATCTGAGGAACAGATCTATCAAGACAGGTCAAAGAAAAACTGCTCACAGTAGTAGAATCTTTGAACCTCATTTAAGGATTCACTTTCACTTTTCTCCTGAGTTTTATCTCTGCAAATTTTTTACATGATATCTTCAAAATACCCTTTAAGCACCTATCAAAAAAAGTAAAAAGTACCAAACAGTAGAAAGGAAAAATGATATTAAATGTAAAATTTGAGAGTACTTTTATGCTTGCTGATGGCTAAAGTTTTTCTTTAACGATAAACGGAGAAATGTTTATTAGGACTCTTGTTTTGTTTAACAGGGAAAGTCTGATTGGTAATGGCACCAGTTTTGCTTCATGTTTCTTGTCTTAAATCTATCTTTGAGCAAGGTTATTTGGGATTTTATAAAGTAAAGATTACCTGTCAGAAGAGTCTAATATTCTGAAATAGCGGATTTCTTTTTTAAAGCTAACTACATTATTAAGGGCCCGTTTCCACTTGTGCGGTGCGGAATCGCCGCTGATTCCCCGCTGACAAAATTGCATGCGGGTGCGATTCCGCATGCGTATATAACCGCAATTTCGCATGCGATTTCGCATAGGTTAGTATTTATGCGATTTTAACCATGTCACTGCCTGTGTGATTTAACATCAGTTTCTATGCGAAATTGCATGTGAAATCGCGGTAAAATACGCATGCCAAAACCGCATGCGATTTCACTATTAAATACATTAACGGCGATTTGCATAGCGGTGTGTGGGGTGCAAATTCTGAGGGCTCTTCCGTGCAGATTTCTCCCGCACAGAAAAACGCTCAGAATTACTGACAAGTGGAAACAGGGCCATCCACTTGTATTGGCTATGCGAATCCGCATGCGGATAACGCATGCGGATTCGCTATAGTGGAAATGACTTGAGAAGTTCTGTTCAGTGACATGGATTTAATAAGCTGATCTAGGCCATATGTATACCCAAGTCTGTATGTCATAGTTGATAGATGGACAGTTTGTATATGACAGTTATGAAAGAACATCGTGTTTTTGTGTAACAAACGGTTTTTCTAATGATTTCTTCAGGCTATTTTTGAATTATCTCAAGGAGAAGAAGACTTAATAGAAGACTTGAAACTGGCAAAAAAGGTAAGTCAACAATGAAATAGGATTGGGAGATAAAGAGAAATAAGACTTTGTCCAGAAAATATTACAGTAGTAGAGTATTGTACTGACAGCCATCCAATCAGGATGATGCCATTTGTTAGCTATCTTTAGAAGATTCAAATAATATACTTTCGGTCTAAAAACCTCCTTCAGACATCCATTGTGTGTATTCCATCCACCCATGAAAATGCAACCTTTGCACAGATGAATATCAAAATGGCATGGAACTTTTTATGTATTTCTTTTTTTCTGCTATTGTGGATTAAACTTTTTATGCTACAAGGGTACAGCTGGTACCTAAGGTGTAAGGAGGAGTTCTGATTGCCTCCTCCATCCAGTTAATGAGGGAACATTAGCACGTCTACCCTTTGCTCATTCTGTTTCTCTGCCTCCATCTATAAAAACATGCCTCTGGTTGACTAAATACATTTTCATCTGTCAGGCATATCATGACCCAATGCTGAAACTCTCCATAATGACAGAAGAAGAATTGAATCAAATCTTTGGCACCTTGGATTCACTTATACCCCTCCATGAAGGTATTTTTCTGTTCATTTGACTTAATTTGACTCACTCCTATAACAAAGCCTATTTCAATGTGTTTTGTTGTTGTTCCATAGATCTTCTGGGACGCCTCCGTGATGTAAGGAAACCAGATGGATCCACAGAACACGTTGGGCACATCTTAGTGGGCTGGGTAAGATATGATAATCTGGCTGCATTCAATACATCATGAAATTGCATTGGGCAGACTATGTAAAATGTTTGAGTTTCCCTTACAAGAAAGAGTAAAATGTGACTTCTTCATGTTGGGAAATCAGGTTTACAAATTACAATACTGCTGTCCCAGACCATAATTCAATTCACTTTATCTCCAAAAGTTTTCTCATAGGAACTAATTTTTTATATTCTGTTTAAAATAACTTTTCCTTGGAAAAGTACCAACAAGTAGGGGAAAAGGTACTGCCAAAATTACTCTGATTATTGTCTTGCTTTCTAGTGTCTTAAAAGGCATTTTATTGATTTGGTGTAAAGATATAACCTAGGAGAAAAATGGCAAGCAAGAAAATACTCAAAATAATTTTGATAGAACCTTTTCACCTATTTTTTGGTACTTTTTCAATTGCAAAGTACTGTAAAATGATTATAAATACAAGATGAAATATAACTCCTGTGAGAAATTGCATATGGGTCCATAGCATTATAATGCCTTTTAAAACTCCCACAAGCAAGAAAAAGTATTTTTAAATTATCACCTAGGAGAAAACTTAGGAAAAAAGGTGAATTGAATAAGGGCCCCAGAGAGATGCTAGAACTTTTTAGTAATTCATTCTGCTGATATCTTTATCCATCTATGTAATTCTGTTTTGTGCTTTATTCTTTTTCTGAACTGTAGCTATCATATCTTTCATTTGGCTGTCATTATAAGTTACATGGAGTACAGCTGGAATATTACTTTCTTTGTGTGTGTGTGTGGAGGGGAGCAGCCCCTGCGATCACAAAGGGGGGGGGGGGGGGCACAGTTCTGTGGGGGAACTATACTTTCGATCTGGTGTTTTTGTGGCTACGCTTGTTAGGGAAGTAAAGATCATGATGGCCACAATTGTTTTATGACCCTTGTGAGATGGGCCACAAGGCCATTAAGGGCACCAAGGGGAGGCAAAGGAAGGGGTGTGAACATCAGGAGGGGGGGGGGACATCAGAGTTTCAACGGGGGGCCCCATGAATTATAGTAACTCTGCTGGTACTTACAATGGGCTCAGGGTGAACTTTACAGGTTACAAATAAATTAATAATTGTATGTTATGTAACCAATCCTAAATCTGCATGTTTAAATTGAAAAAATGTTAATGTTGGAAAAGCATTTATAGATAGTATGATGTCCTCTTCTTAAATATGTTTGTGTGTGAAGATACTTGAGATGATGTTACCCACAATAAGGTTATTTGGTGGTCAGTATAATTAATAAAGGGTTCATGCTTGAATAATATTGAGAAACACTGCTTGAAGATTTGCAACTAGTACAACTATAGAGTAGTTGTTGTCCTTTCAAAACACCAGACATTTTTTGTGTGATTTTGTAGGAGGTTAATATTTGCAGAATGCTATATATATATATATTTATATATATATATATATATATATATGGAGATATATATATATATATATATATATATATATATATATATATATATATATATATATATATATATATATATATATATATATATATATATATATATATATATATATTATGGTAGCCTCTGCTGCATGTAGATAGTATGCACATTTTATCTACCTATTTCCAGAAAAATGAACAGACACATTAATAACATTTTCTGCATTTGTAAATGGGAATGTTGGGTGACGTTGCATGACTGGGTTTCTGTCTTGTGGGCTGACGTTAGCCTCCTACTCTCCTTCTCGCATGCTTCCTGGGTGATTTCCAGCAGTTTCAACAAGTTATTCGAAAACATTCCACAAAACTTATGCATAATGGAATATTTTATTAGTGTGGAATTTCCTCAAGAGAATTAGGAAGTAGAATTTTTGTATATTTCTCTATATTACAACTAGAAAAGTGGAAGTGAGTTCGAGTGTGTGGTTCAGTTTAGTGTTTAGCCAATTTAAGATGAGAAGTCACCAGTTTTCCTATCAGTCCCCTTGCTAATAATTAAATGCATGACTCATAGCCCAATCCATACAAATAGCTCAGCACCTAATAAGTTTCACTCTGATTCATGGAATTGTCGTAGAATTCCAAACAAGCCATTGGTATTAATTCATTCAAACGGGTTCAGACCTGCTTAGCTGAGGAGTTAGACACCAATCTTACACATGTAACAGGGGATCACTAAAAGAATAATAATTAGTAATTCTCCTGCAAACTGTCAAATGTATTTTGATAGTCCTGGCTAAATATCGTATGTTCTTTTAGCAACACAGGTGCATTAGATTTAAATACAAGGTTTCTTAAACAGGCTAAACAGATTGATTCATCTGCCTTAGGTGTGAGAGGAAATCTCTGTAATATGGCTAAGAACCAATTATCCATAGTAAGAAACTAGTCTGATTATAATCATTTTTAACGTGAAACAGCAGTTAGTAATTAACTTCGGTGACTTCAAATAGGAGCTGGTATTACTTTGGATTTCCTTTGTGGCAAGCAGCACTGGCTGACATCTGTGATTGCACTTTGCCTGTATAGGGGGGCGGTCTGTCTGACTCAGTGAGGTAAGAGTGCATTGTGCTCCACAGAATTGTTCTGCCTATTAGAAAATCAACACACCCAACCTGGCTTCCTGCCTGTGAGGGCTACATTAACACAGCAGGTTTCAGGATAAGGCTGTATGATAGGTTAGGTTGTTCAAGCATTTGGATCTTTACATTGCCTGCTTTCAGGCTGTGTAACTGAGGAGGAACAATTAACAGGTGTTTACATTCAGGAAATCTTGTTTATTCATCCCTAAAGGCACCTTTAATTAGAATTTAAATAGGCAACCTGAATAACAGCTGATGTTAGTAGTTTCTCAGTTATTTCACTCTCTTAGGGCCTTTTTCCACTAGCCTGCGATTTGCGATTTGCTTCTAATCGCAAATCGCAAGGTACATTAAACTAATGGAAACTGCAGCAGCAATTTCCATTAGTGCGATCCGATTGCGATGCGATTTTGGTCAAAGCGCAATCGTCGTCCTGCCGCGTTTTGTATGCGATTGAGCTGTACTATAATGAGTATAGTAGCTCAATCGCAATCGCAATCGCATGGTGGAAATTGAAACGCGATTGCGATCGCGATCGGAATCGCGATCGCAATCGCGATCGCATTTCATAGTGGAAAAGAGCCCTTACCCAAAACATATTTTTAGAGACTGTTTTCTATAGACTGAGATGTTTTCATAAAAAAACAAAAATTAGGAGATTCTGCAAGAATGTATAATCTGCACCTATATTCGTTGGTGAAGTTGCACTGTGAGTGAATAAAAACTTGGACCTTAAGCTGTACATCTGAGAACCTGTCCAAGCAATCTGAAGTTCAGAGTTCTATTTCAAACTACTAGCCAGATTTTCTTTTTTTTTTATTGGCAGCGTGTTATATTACATTTCCAGCAGTTCATAGGTGAGCAAAACTGGCAGGAATACAGTGCAAGCAAACAGTTCAACATGTAATAGCAAAGGACGTACAGTATATACATATATTTCAGATTCTGGTACATGAACATAAGAGGTTTCCTGGAAGGGAAACATTATGGGCCTGCACCTGAAAAGCTGATCTGGAGTTATTAAATGTGTCTGACATTGGCTAGTAAGAGTTTAAGAATTCACACACATTGCCTGAGTCATATCAGCCCACACTAAGGGTTACTGTATAGGTATTGAATTGATGATGGTGGGATACAGTCCCATGTATGTGGCCATAAGCCAGCTGTCCTGCATTAAGGCTACTTGCACACCAAGACGTTGCGTTAGGTGCCGCGTTAAGGTCGCATAACGTGCACCTAACACAACGTATGGTGCTGCAAGATAGGACGGTAGAGTGAGCCGCGCTAGGCGGCTCTATCCCTATATGGTCTCCCAGAGTGGCGCTGATTGGCCGGCGGGACCACGTGATGCGAAGCGAGACACTCCGCATCACGTGGTCCCGCCGGCCAATCAGCTGCCACCAGTGCAGTGAATATTAAGTAGCCATGTGCGCGACTACTGTAGCTGGCTCTCCCCGCCTCCTCTCTGCCCCCCACTGAGCATGTGCAAACAGTCTAACGCGGCTATAGCCGCTCTAACGCCGTAGCATGCTGCACTTTCTGGAGAACGTGCAGCGTTACATGTAACGCAACGTGGGCTGTGTGAACAGCCCACTTGTGTTACATTGCTGTGCGTTGGGGGAGCGTTACAGGCGCACTAAAGTGTGTGTAAGCAGCCTAAATGAAAACTCTCATTTTGTCATGTGCACTCAACCACAGGTATAACTTCTCGTTCATTAACCTTTTACTAGCCCTCAAGGTCTGAAATGACCCAATCAAAGGTTCCAAATCCTTGCCACCTCATTGCAGACAATCTCAATGAATCAAGGCCATATCTAAGGAATTTGTTATGATCCCTGAACTGGAGGTTCTTTAGTAAATCAAACCCAGTGTATGTAAGAAATAGTTTTGGTCTACATAAATAGTGGATATAAAGGATATAAAACTTTAACATAATGATATTTATTAAGGGTTAAAACACTGGTATTCCAGACTTTCAGGAAATTAAAGATATAATTATACATAACCATAACCATCCTTGGCAATATAGTATACAATCTTACCTATATACACAATTCTTCTTTAGCTTGCCTAAACCATGAGCAGAACTACCAGATGTTGGTATACTCATGGTTCAAGAATTCAACACAATTCATTTTGGCAGATGGATCTTCAGAAATTCATTAATGATTAATGGAGAGAAACACGTTGATTTGTTGCTGCACAGTTCGGATGTCTAGGCTGCATCAGTATAGATATAAGTGTATGGTAGGTGTATGTGGTTTAGGCCCCACAATAATGTACCTGCTGTCACATTGCTTAGATGTTGACACTAAGGGTGATATCAGCACATTAAATTGTTGTGTCAGGGACTTAGATAACTGAAGGTGATTATCGGTTACGGTTATTGGTTAGGATTTGGTGTTGGTGTAGGAGGGTTAGTGTTAGGAAATAGGGCAAAAGGAAGTTCATTTTTAACGGCAAGAGTGAGGGAGATGGTTAGGAATGAGCTAACATTGGGTGGGAGAAGAGGGTTATGTGTTAGGAAGTGGTTAATGTTGGCTTAAATGTTAATGATTAGAATCAGCAAATGATAGGGAGTTGAGTTGAGGTTAGGCATGAGGAAGACGTTTACGTGGGGGAGTGTGGATTTGGTTTAGGCACCAGAAAGATAATTTAGTGCTAGAAGGATAAGTTAGGGTTATCTGAAAAAAAAAAAGATGCAGATTGACGCATATAAAACCGTTTCCAACTACCTGAAAGGAGCGTATGAGTATATGGGCAGATGCCTGGCAGGCTGTCCTTGTGCATCTGTACTCGATCCATGCTGTGTTTGTGTGTTCTCATGCTTTATTGAAGTCTCTCTCACCTGTATTCGCTGTCATATGAGAGGGCAAATAGTACAGCAGCAAATGCAGGTGACAGAGGCATCAATAAAGCCAAAGTCCACATGCACACATCATGGATCGAGTACAGGCACATAGGGACTTGCTGGCTGGCCTCTGCCTATATATTCACATGCTCCTGGCAGGCAACCAGGTTTATATGTGCCATCATGTAGCATCACACTCAATGCTCTGTCATACTGAAACCACATACATACATACAGTGGTGAAGACCATCCAATCATATAGTAATAAGAGAAAACTCATTAGGTCTGTATTATTGTTCAGACTTCAGCAAAACAAATTACTGAGTGTTATTCTTTTGTTAGCCGCTTAGTTTTATTTTATTTTACTCATTTTTATAGTGATACATTTTTGGTTGCTTTTTACAGACAACACATACAAATCTATTTAAACAAAGGGGAAGACAGTTGAATACCACATATTAGACACATGCCGATGACTGCAAAAATGCACCTCAAGTTTGACCTCTAAGAAAGGATTACAAATAAAAAGCATTGAGCATTGGATGTGTGCATAAAACTGTGTCCGACTTAGCAGGAGTTGTTTTAGCTCATTTGTTAGAACTCAATAGGCTGTCAGGCTGGTTTTGTTAGGCTCCCGTTACTGGAGATTCTGAAAGGGTGGGAGTGGCAAGCTGCTCTTTGATTTAGTGGCAGTGACATTGTGTTTACAGTCTGTCACTGATGAAACATGTCAGGGGTATTATCATTTGGATGGAAGAAACAATAGAAGCCTAAAAATTACCAGCAGCCCTATTCTCCAAGGGCTCTCTGCTAGTGGTTCCCTTTGATCTTCATGCCCCCTCATCACATTTAAACCACTTTCTTGAAGTTTATAAATTGGGCAGAACATGCTTTATGGGATGTGGTTATGAGCATTTAGTGTGAAATAACTAGCTGTTTTCATTCACTTTGTTCTTAGGAGTCAATAAACCACTAATAACAATTCACTTTATCCTATGGTTCCATTATTAGCGCTGCAAGTTTCAGAATTTTTCTCAAGGAAAAAAAATATGAATTAAGTAATAAATCAGAACATAGACCTAGATGCTGATAAACTTGGTTAGTATGCTTTGTTTCCCTCTAATTGGTGAACAGCTTTAGATCAAAGAGGTCTTTTGTTTGAGCCGTGAAGTAGACCGATGATTATAACTGGTTAGAATACTATTTGCACTAAGTACGCATTGAACTTTGTTGTGGTCATGAATTCTCTTGTTAATACAGCTAAATCCTTGCTTCAATAACAAACCATTAACTTGACAAGCTCCAGAAAATCCAGCAAGTTTGTCCATTAATGAGACATATTGAGGCAAGAAGACAATTTCTCCAATGCTTATCCTGCTGACATCACCAAGAACATATTAAGGCATGGTTTAATAGGCTGTCATTGGTCTTTCTATACACTAAACTTATCCATGGTCAGGCATCTGTGATGGTGCAGTATTTGGAAATTTAGCACATTTATATACTGTGGACATCCTACTCTGCACTTGTACTTTAGACCAGTGTCGGACTGGGAGGTGGAAAAACTGAGGAAATCCACCTGCTGGCCAAGCAGCAGAAACCCTGTGTTATCACTCCCAATAGAAACCTACAGCAAGTCTTCACTGTGAGCAGCAGCACCTGATTACTGCTGCTTGGCCAGCAAGTGGATTTCCTCAGCTTTTCCAGCTCCCAGTCCGACATTGCTTTAGACATACTTGTTGCTGGCTAAAGTGGACATTCATAATGTCATGTGATGTTGGATCTGTGTGGAAGGATATTTTTGCAAAAGATTGGCATTAGCTGCAGTGATATCCCTATTCACTAAGGTTGTGACTAATTTAGTTTATGGGGATAAGGTGAATTCTGCTCTACCTCCACTGCTAAGACAGTGCTGGAAACAGGCGACTTGAACCCATAGGAACGAGTAAGGAAGTAAGTTCTGCACAGTGTCTGTAGCAAAAATGTTCCAACTTTATTAACTCAGATTAAAACCCATACAGCAATGTAACTGACATGTTTTGGGCGCACTGGTCCTTAAAGGACAACTGAAGTGAAAGGTATATGGAGGCTGCCATATTTATTTCCTTTAAAAAAATGCCAGTTGCCTGGCAGCCCTGAAGATCTATTTGGCTGCAGTAGTGTCTAAATCACACCAGAAACTAACATGCAACTAATCTTGTCAGATCTGACAAGAATGTCAGAAACCCCTGATCTGCATATGCTTGTTTATGGTCTATGGCTAAACATTTTAGAGGCAGGGGATCAGCGGGGCTGCCAGGCAACTAGTATTGCCTAAAAGGAAATAAATATGGCAGCCTCCATATCTCTCTCACTTCAGTTGTCCTTTAATTATAACACGTGCTATGATTAAGGATCAGTGCATCCGAAACATGTAATTTGGTTTATGCATTGAAATTCCAAAATGACAAATTTCCTGGGAAATGACACTTGTTTGAAATACAAGATTAAAACTCATAGGGGTAGTTAAATTTCAGTTAAATTCCTGTCAAGAAAAAATGGTTTCAGCTTTCAAATATGTTTGTCATGTCTATTCTGAAAGAACAGTAGTATCTCCAGGGTTGCTGTGATTTTGCAAGTGAAGAATGTAGAACCTCTTGTTAGCAGTTTTCCTGTCAGTCTGGAAACTGCTTTTTGTAGGCTTGTTAACCCCCCAAGCATTGCATCAAACATGCCCTTTTTAAGTTAGTGGAGATGAACAGAGTAAGATCTCTTCACTACACCAACAACCAAACTCTCTGGCAGATATTCTAGACCATTTATGTCCTGTGATTTATTTATTTTTTCAGGTTGCTTGAATTTTAAATATAGATTGAATGCTGGTTGATGTGTGTGGCAAAGTTATTTAATATGTGATCATGGAATTCAGCTTTAAGTTCACTTTCTAGTTAAAGTACATTGCAGCAATTTAAGCCCTGTTAGAAAGGCCCCACTTAAAAAACAAACAAACAAAAAAAAAAAACTATAATAATGTTGTGTGCTCAAGACACATAGAAACCATGATCTAGATAGAGGAAGTGGTATTGTGAGATACTGGGAATTATGCAGGTGCCTAGAGAATTAAGCTCAATATAGCAGAGTGGAACCCCATGCTATCTGCATGAAGGTGTACTGTGTACAACACATTACAAGGGACTCACTTGCTTCCTTGGGTTAGGGAGGTTGACTAGAGGTAATCAACAGTTGTACAGTGCAAAACTTTGACCCGAGAAAGAGAGCTAGTCCTTTAAAACACACTATCTACTATGCCTAATAAAGCATCTTTATGTGGCTAACATTTAGTTGTCATTGAGAAGATATCAGACCCTGACTTATCTCCCTGTTGTGTAATATTATTTAGTATTTACAGAGCGCTGACATCAAAGTTTGTACTCTAAATGATGACCACTACACAGCGTGCCGAGAGAGAGTGATATCCACTATACACCGTGCTGCATGCTCAATTTTTGATCCACCATTTCCAATATATTTTATCATGTTTGTCAGTTAAAATAATATTTTATTGAACAGAATTTGTGCATTTATAAGATGTTTGCTGAATTGAATTAATTACCTTCTGTGGTGTTGTTTAATCTTTTTTTATTTCTCCTACAGCTGCCTTGTTTAAACTCCTATGACAGCTATTGCAGTAATCAGGTAGCAGCCAAGGCGCTGCTGGACTACAAGAAACAGGACCACAGAGTACAGGATTTCCTGCAACGCTGCTTAGAGTCTCCTTTTAGCCGAAGATTAGATTTATGGAATTTCTTGGACATTCCCAGGAGCCGACTAGTGAAATATCACTTGTTACTGAAAGAAATTCACCGGCATACCCCAAACGACCACCCTGACCAGCAGCACCTAGAGGAAGCTGTAAGCAAATGTTTTTACTTTACTGTACTTGTCTTAGCATATTAAGGTATCCATAAAAACAATGCAATCTTCTCAATAATCAACATTTAAATTACGATCCTTTGCATGTGTGTTTACAAGAAAGATTACTCTTTTGAGTGATAACAATTTTCATCTTGTTGTGATACATTTTCTAGAGTGAAATAATTGGTTATTATTGAATCATTTGTTCCAATGGACTATCAGATTGGATTGTGTATGGCCACATTAAAGATTAAAGCAAATTTGTACTGAAAATAAACTTATGAGATAATGAATTGTATGTGTACTTAATAGAACTTTTCTGTTTTTCACATTCTTATTTTCAGTTTAAAGGCTGCAATTTTATGTGTGAAATATCAACAGTGGCCATGGCAGTGGTAGGATCTGTTTCATTTAGCTGCCAGGATAGAGAGATTTGCATCTCATTTCAAGTTTTTAAAGCAGCAGGGTCAGCCATACTATGCCAGGGGAAAAAAACACATATATAAGTAGATAAATACTTGTTCTACTTATGTAACATACATATTATACTGTCCACGTTTTGATTTTGGTGACTCTTATATAGTAAATAAAGAGAATTCTGTTCCTGGCATTTGTCATATTGGTTCTTTCTGACTGAAGCCAATCCTGTCATCATTTCCTCCCTTACTTTTTTTTCTCCTACAAATTGCACTGTCATAGCTAGCTTGATTTTTATACTAGCTTGCATAGATCAGATTTCAGCTCAGCAGTTCACTGAACTGCCCTCAGCCAATCAGTAAGGAGCAGGAATGTGAGAGGGGTTATGACAAGCTCCCTTCTCCTCGGCGATGGCGAGAATAGGGCCAGGCAGACTGAGATAAGATTTATTACAGCAGAAACATTTCTGAATAGATTGGAGTGTTTGCAATGCAGGGTAAGGTTCCAGGCTGCACAATGAGCACAGAGCAGTGGGTAAATGGAATTTGATTTTGTGGCTGACAATCGCTCGTTAAGGTGACCGCGTGCTGAAGCTCAGGATCAAAATTGCATACATACCCTAAGAGACGGAAGCCTTGGGATCCTACTGATGCTTCACTCGCTGATCTACAGCCCCCCGTTGCTGAGCACAGCCTCTCCACGTCGGGGCTGTGCAGCCCTTCTTCCTGATACAGGATCATGCAGTAGCTGCGTGAGCCCGCATGTGCAGTACCACGGAGCCCTCGGCACCAGGCTAAAGTCTGGTCTACACTAGGTCCGGAAACGTATCCATGGTTCAGTTTTTAAAACCTGATCAAAACCGGAGCCACGGATAGCAATGTTATCACCCAACCAAAAAACAGCGTTTGCGGGGACCCGTTTTTAAAACCTGAACGGAAGGTCCGTATTTGCTGCATTTGCACGCAACAGATCTGGATCCTGATGCACGGAGGGGTAATGGCAGGCAAAAGGAAAACGGATCCCCCTCTACACAGGCAGATTTGGACACAGAAACTGATCCGTTTCTGTGTCACAGCTATGGGGAGAGAGGGGGCCGCCATGCTGGAGAGGCTTAGCAGGCAGGACGGGAGTGGCAGCGGTCTTCGGGGAGGGGGGACTTCCCCCCCTCTCCCTCACCTGGGTCCCTGTCCCCGCTACCCCTCCAGCTAGTTTCCGCAAAACTTGTTAAAATGTATAATGGCAGCGAGCAGGGAGCTTACCTACTCCTACTTCCCCCGCTTCGGTTCATGATCCGGTTCTTTTTAATAAATTGATTCAAATGAATCTATTAATTGAAAAGAGACGAACTTCCCATCACTAGTGTCACTGCCTGCAATGCCGCCCTCCAAAGTATAGAGGGCGGCATTGCAGGCAGTGACGCGTAGTGATGGGAAGTTCGGCTCTTTTCAATGAATCAATGAATCAATTCATTCGAATCAATTTTTTTTTTAAAGAACTGGATCATGAACCGAAGCGGGGGAAGTAGGAGTAGGTAAGCTTCCCGCTCGCTCCCATTATACATTTTAACAAGTTTTGTTAACTAGCTGGAGGGGTAGCGGGGACGGAGACCCAGGTGAGGGAGGGGGGGGATGTCCCCCCCTCCCCGACGACCGCTGCCACCCCCGTCCTGCCTGCTATACCCCTCCAGCATGGCGGCCGCCTCTCCCCCCCACGGCGGGCCATACATTTTCACGGGATCCTGGGGGACCTCCACGTGGCACCGCAGCACTTGGGAGGGGGGGGTCGCTCTGCACTTCTTAACCCCCCCCCCCAAGGGGGCGGCTGCAGAGTCTCTGAGCAGTGAGTGTGCTTGGAGTGCCCTGTTGGCCCCCCTTTTCCTGGGATCCTGGGGGGGGGCCTCCACGTGGCGATCCTGGATAAGTGCTATTTGCTGCGCAAACTAATCCCCTGCAGGGCAAAAATTTTGCGGTGAGTTAGTTGGCAAAACCTTGCATATCCTGGCATGTGAAAGCGAATGCAGATTTGCTTGAGCAGTGTCTCATGAATAAGCTAATTAGGCCTTATCTGCAAAGCCAGGTATATAAGGGTTCACTTGGTGTTTGATGCGCACACCCTTTTTGCAATACGTTTTCAGTTCCTTTCTTCTGGAGGAAGGTTGTGGACGACTCTCTTTACATGGGCTGTCTGCAGCCTGTTTCCCCATTGGGGTGTGGAGCTGTAGAGTCACTCTTGAGCTTTACAGGGCTTGGGGTGACCTATGCTTCATTCCCCCCGTCGTAGTGCTCCCACGTCGCGCAATTTTGGCCTGGCATAACAATGCACTTGGACGCAATACGAAATAAGGTAGTTCTTATCCTTTGAGAGGAGGGTGCGGGCGGCCCTTCCTGGCGGCGGCAGCACTTGGTGTTTGATGCACACACCCTTTTTGCAATAAGTTTCCACGGACTTTAAACGTATGCTACAAAAAAGGCATTTTTAGGGAAAACGGGTGGAAAAAAAAGTTTAGAAAAAACGGATCTGATCTGCAATGGACCTAGTGTGAACCTAGCATTACTGCGCATGCGCGGGCGGGCTGGGTCAACTATTGTGTGGCCATGCTGAAACAGGAAGAGCTGCGCAGCCCCATTAGGATTAGTGACAATGTATTATTGCTAATCTTCTGGGGGGGGGGGGGGGGGCTGCGCTCAACGACGGGAGACAACACAGCAGGGAGGGAAGCCTCAATAGGATCCCTAGGCTCCCCTCTCTTTAGGTAAGTATCTGATGTTGAGTACCCGAGTGCCCAGATATTTTACTAACAAAAAAATATTTACTGCACATAGCTACCACAATTGAGGCTATTGTATTAGGCTGGTTTCACAGTGGGACGTTACAGGCGCACGTTAGAGCAGCCTGTAACGCAGCCCACCGCACAGTAATGAAAAATCAATGGGGCTGTTCACAGTGCGGACGTTGCGTTACATTGTAACGCTGCGTCACAAGACAACGTACTGCATGCAGTACTTTGGACGCGGCTGAGCCGCGTTGGACTGCTTGCACATGCTCAGTAATGTGGGGGAGGAGCGGAGAGCGGCCAGGCACATGGCTAATTAATATGCACTGCACGTTATGACGTGCAGTGTTTACTTCCTGGAGCAGCCGCTCTGTGCGGCGATTGGCCGGCGGGACCACGTGATGCCGCATGCGCACAAGAGTGCGCATCACGGCATCACTGACGCCAGAGTGAGCTGCACAACGCGGCTCACTCTGACGTCCAGATCCAGCACCACCAGGCGTTCCGTTAGGGGGACGTTATGCGACCTTAACGCCCCCTCTAACGCAACGTCCTGGTGTGAAATTAGCCTTAAACTAGCAAGAGCTTTTAAGATTTTAAAATCGCTTGCACTTAGAAAATCGCTTGTAGTGTGAACCAGCCCTTGTACTGTATCTGGATCGAAAGAAATCTATGAAACTTTGGGTGAATTTACATTATGTGGCACTTTAACCTCCTTGCCGGTTCAATTCCTCCGGCAAGGAGGCAGCGCAGGAGGTTTTTTTTTTTTTTTTTTTTTTTTTTAAATCATGTAGCGAGCCTAGGGCTCGCTACATGATAGCCGCTGAGCGGCGGCATCCCCCCACCCACTCCGATCGCCTTCGGAGATCAGAGTAAGCAAGAAATCCCGTTCAGAACGGGATTTCCTGCAGGGCTTCCCCGGTCGCCATGGCGACGGGGCGGGATGACGTCACCGACGTCATGGACGTCATAGAGAATCCCGATCCGCCCCTCAACGCTGCCTGGCACTGATTGGCCAGGCAGCGCAGGGGTCTGGGGCGGGGGGAAGCGACTCGGCGCGGCGGATTGCGGCGGATCGGCGGGTAGCGGCGGCGATCGGAAGTTACAAGCAGCTAGCAAAGTGCTAGCTGCTTGTAACAAAAAAAAAATTATGCAAATCGGCCCAGCGGGGCCTGAGAAATCCTCCTGCGCAGGTTACCCCGAACTGAGTTCGGGATAACCGGCAAGGAGGTTAATGTCACCAGCTGTTGCATGGCTTATGCAAGGAACATCCTATTATTAAAAAGAAGGGGGGGGGGGGGGTTACAGCATGATTCTACAATATTGTTGTAGCATATTCTCGGCATACTATATTGTGAAAATGTTCTTTGCTAGTCTGGCTGAGTGTCATGAAACATTTAATTCCAGAGATGAAGAATACATGAGTTCTTTAAATAATTCATAACATCTCTTGTGTTCTCTTCTATTTTTGGTATAGTTTTAATGCAAGTTTGACATAGAGATGACACCATTATCTTTCATTCACGCTCTCTGAATATTATATATGCCCAATCAGGTTTGAACAATGTTCTTTCTGTTCTTTGGTAGATTAATATAGTTCAAGGGATTGTAACTGAAATTAACATGAAGACGGGAGAGTCAGAATGTCACTATTACAAGGAGAGGTTGATGTATCTTGATGAGTGTCAGAAGGATTCACTGATTGATAACTCCCGAGCACTGAGCTGTCATGGCGAGCTGAAGAACAACCGCGGAGCTGTGAGTACCCCCATTGATGTGACTCTTTGAGCTTTTTTCAATGCACAGTATAAACCAAACTCATTTGTAACAAACGGTTAAAGCCCTACCTTAGGCACATTTTTTTTCCAGACCTTACCCTTCCTGCCTTCTTGATTCCTTGGAGTCTGTCAACTCACCTACTCCCAGCAGTGACATGTATGGCATCATGGAGGGGCAAGACAAACTATGATCCCACTGAAGCTGTAATGTCCTAGTGATTAATAGCCTCTGCATTGGCAGATAGACGGTAGCTATTCAGGGATTTTAACTTAATGTATTTTATGTTATAATATATCAGTTATATATTTTATAGCCATAATAAATGCTGATTTTTGATTAGTTACTGAGTCACTGTTCAACAGATGGTCAATTACTTACAAATAATTCCAGATGCAAATTTTTTGCAAACTGTATGCAGCTTGGAATTGAGCCAATCAGATCCACAAATAAGTAAATGGGATAAACCCAGTTCCCAACTGCATGCAATTTGCATGCAAGCCAGAATTGTTTGCTTCTCATTGACCATCTCTGTTAAGTTGTGAGATCAAGGGTCATTCTTTCTTTATGGCCTGTACCTACATCCTGAGATCGCAGAAACGACTGCTCATCGCTTAAAAAAAATCACGGTTGTCTGGAAAATCATTTGATAAATCGTGAGGGGTGTACAGGCCTTTACCAACAGTTTCATATTTTGTTGTATTAGGTTAGTGGGTAAGTGTGTTTGTGTGTGTGTGTGTGTGTGTGTGTGTGTGTGTGTGTGTGTGTGTGTGTGTATGTGTGTAGTAATGGCATAGGATGTATGGGTAAGGGAGGGAGCAGTTAAGCATTATTTGAAAGGGGCTAGCAAGGGGGCAGTGGCTGTATTAGGGGAACAAAAAAGTGTACTGTTAGTATGGGCCCATGGGAGGGTTGTAGTATTATAGAAGGTATAGGGGATTGAATGTTGATGTAGGAGGCACAGGAATGGAGCTGGATGAATTTATTTGTTCTTTGTTGTTGTTTTGTTAGTACTGTAGAAGGTAAAGGCAGGTTAGATGTTATTGTACGTGGAACTGAGAAATTACTTTTGTAGTATCTACACTTTTTGATTGATTTTAGTATCTCTGTGCTCAAAATCAGTGTGATGATAGTTGTTATGTGAAGCCAGCTTTGAAAAGAATGTAGTTAAATTGATCAGTTCTACACAGAACAATAACAAGCACTTCTAATGCTGGGGATACACGGTACGTTTCAGCTGATAATATTCAGCTGGTCTGATCACGCTCCTCGACCCCCGCCCGCTCGATCCCCGTCGGCGGACAATGGCAGGGAATTGATCCGCGCGGACGAGCGGGGACGCGGCAGGAGTCGATCCGGCGGCTAATCGGCCGCTGGATCCACCCGTGTATTCCCAGCATAAGAATTGAAGTGTGCATATGGCAGATATAAAGTGAAAAGCACCAATATTGTATGAGTGCCATTCATGTAACACCAGAAGTTTCCTCTTGTTTAATACATCTCATGCCAGTTCCACATTTAATTGGCTGCATTTTGTAAATGCTAATGACAGATAAAGGTTGTGTGCATTTTGTTAAATCTGCAGTGCTTTTATGTGACAGCCTCAAACCATGTCATGGAAAGTACAATCTATTTCCTTTTTAACATCACTCACATCAAATATCTCTGATCCCTTAAACCTCCCCACAACCCATTTCTCGGCATTGACCTTTCAACAACAGACTGATTTGCCATCAGACAGAAGTGAAGTACTTTGATCACTGACTTTGTAGGTTCCGATCTCAGTATCATCACAGTATTTAATTACTTGTCCTTATTACATGATCATTACCAAGAAAGGCTTGCATCTATTACCAGGCCCCGAAATTTTTACTAGGACATTGTATACACCATTCTGTGTTGAGAGCGCCTTGAGTCCTTCAAGGTCATATTTCATCACCAATGATGTCCCCAGCTCTCATCCCATTACTGCTGCAGAATATCCTTGAAATAAAGTCTAGTCTTAAATCTGACGAGTCTCTAAGAAGATTATGATGGTTGTTTTTTTTTTAAACTCCTCAAGTGTCTTTATAAAAGAAACTGAAATAAACTACCCTGTAATGTGGTTTTTATTCCTGTACTCCCTGTGCATGAAAACCATGCACTGAGTATTCAGTACAGTGAGCAATCTGCTCCACCCTGTCTTTGTACTAACTCCTCTTTACTTTGTGTATGTAGCCCTCCACAGAGCAAAATCCTTCCATTCAGGAATCACCAGCCATGGGTCATATAGCTCATTTTTTTTCTGAATGTGAGGTACTTGGCCAGAAGTTTATTTTGATGTATGAAATTTGTATTTGCATCCACCGTCCTCTGCACCCAGTCATTCTAATGGCATGGGCAGCATGGTAGTGTGGTGAATAGCACTCTGCTTTGCAATGCTTAGGGCCTGAACAGACTTGCACACTTCTGTCAACTTCTCAGCAACGCATAAGTGTTACAGACGGATAAATGTTGCTAAGGAACAGACAGAAGAGCACTAGAAGGTTCTCAATGCAAATCTAGGCTAGCAGACTATCTGCCTAGTTTCTATCTTTTCCCTGTGTTTAGGCACTCCAGTTCCCTCCCATATCTCAAAAACATACAGATAAGTTAATTGGTTCCCCCGATATTAGCCTGAAGGTGGCCACACACCATACAATTTTTTAAATATCTGTTCAGTTCAAGAATAGCAATCAATTTTTCTGACTAATTGTAACAATTCAAAAATCTGACCAATGTAACACACAGCTATGTTCAATTTTTCCTCAATCATGAATAAAATAATTTAAAGCTCAGAAAAAATTGATTGGAACTGTACATGAAGTAATTGACAGTCCATCTCACACCATACAATTCTTGATAAAGTTGGTCTGAAATTTCCAACATGTCCAATCTCCAAAAGTTTAAAAAAAATGGGAAATTCAATCGGATTTATCGATCAAAAGCAAAGAAAAGTTCTCGATTTTTCAGGACAACCGAACTGGTGAAAAAATGTATGGTGTGTGTCCACCTTTAGACTATCATAGGAAAATCTATGGTTACATGGTGAGCTCCTCTGAAGGATATGTGAGACCTTGCGGATGTCGGCTGTGCAGAGTCGCTGCAGCTGAGAGCATCCTGGGCATGCATGGTTTGTAAACACTAGTAGCCATGCATGCCCAGTATGCTTCCTGTGGCATCTGCTACACACAGCTGTGTAAGAGCGCACAAGAGGGGATGCAGAGTGACAGAACAGGGCTGCAGCAGCACTACAGAGGGAAACCTGCACATAATAAATGGCCTACAAGCAACAGGTGAGACAAAACTACTTCTGCAACACTGACCAGGGCTCAGTCGGGTACACATTGCACATGGGGGGAGACCAGCAGAAGGTCCATCGGTGGTCAGGAAAGCGATGATGGGGCAACCATGTTTCGGCATCAGTCTCTGCCAGTTTTGATCAATATGATTGAATCTGCAGGATTTTGTAGACTTGGCTTTTGACTGTGTGTCAAGAGAAGTCATACACTAGAGTCAACGACGAAAAGGAATCACTGAAGACTCACTACGGGTCATCAAACCTGTGTACAAGGAAGCAGCAACAACAACAGTGAGACGTGGGAAAGGAAATACATCTGCTTTTGAGATCCGAGTGGACGTGCACAGAGAGAGGAATTGTGATGAATGCCGTCAATGAACTTGTCAGACGTGAGGTGCCATGGGGCATGCTGTACGCAGACTACCTCATTATCGCAGAGGACTTGGCCGCCAATCTGCAGGCCAGATTCAGCAGATGGCAATAAGCCTTGGAGAGTAAAGGTCTTATAATCAATGCCACAAAGTCCAAAACCATGATATGTTCAAAAGAGTATGAACCTCTGTGAATTACTGATAACATTGGAAACTCACTGAAACAGGTAGATACCTTCAGATAACTAGTCTCTATGATAAACACCAAGGGTGGTTGTGATGGTGTCAAACACAGAATAAGGTTAGCATTGCAAAAGTGGAAGGAATTATCAGGAATGCTGTGTGACCGCAAAATGCCAATAAGGATCAAGGTGAGACCAGTACTCATATATGGTGCAGAGCCGTGGACACTTAAGAGAAGAGAGGAAGAACTCCTAGAGAGAACATTAGATACTAGGGAGAAATGAAGACATCCTGCATATTGTAGGTACATTGTGTCACTGACAAGATATGGGGGTTAAGACTTGGCATGGGCATACACAGCTGTCAGAGTCATACACTGGAAAAATTGTGCAAGCAGGTGTATATGAAAAGTGAAGTCGTAGGCGTCAGAAACTGTGATGGCTTGATGTGGTTTGGCGTGATATGAAAAAGCTGAGTCTTAAGCTAGCCACACACCATACAATTTTTTAAATATCTGTTCAATTCAGGAATTGCAATCAATTTCTCTGACTGATTGTAACATTTAAAAAATCTGACCAATGTACCACACACATATGTTCAATTTTTCCTCAATTATGATAAAAATGATTGGAAACTTTGAGAAAATTGCTTGGGTGTGTATGCAAATAAACGGACAATCTAACACACACCACTTTTCATAAAAAATGATCCGAAAAATCCAGCACTCCCGATCAACTTTTATCGAATAAAAACGGGAAATCCGATCGGATTTCTTGCTCGAATGAAAAAAAAAGCTTTCGATTTTTCGGGAAATCTGATTTTATTTATTGAATTGCTGTAAAATCGGATCATTTTATTGTATCGTGTGTGGCCATCTTTACAACTGAGAATGCCCAGGACAGAAACAAATGGAGGAATCAAATACATGTGGCTGAACCCTCAACAGAGCGGGATTAATTCTAACCAGAAGGAGAGTGAGATTGAATCTGCAGGATATCGAAGCTGCAAATCGAGTAATGTATGGTTACCTTTTCTCTTCCATTTAGTCCGATCAATACTTTCAATCAGTTTTTGGTCAAAATTAATCAGATATCCATTGAAAGGGAAACAATTTGGAAATAGATCTCCTGCAACATTTTGGAAATCGTCCTGTCCAGTTGATACTTGTGATTGATTTTTGGTCAAAATTGACCGAAAAGCAATTGATCTGACTTTTTGGGAAAATGAGAGATGCAGATCAGTAAACGGGTACCTTATATGCCGTGCAACAAAGTAAGCATACTAATCTGCACAGGGATAACTGTGTAGACTAAAGATAATGGTTGGATCATGGCTGATTTGTATGGTAGGAATCTATTCCTCTCTGAATCTATTCCGATCAGGGAGGATTCAATCTTTTTTTGCCACATTGGATGGTTATCTATAAGTGTATGGGCACCTTTATACTACATCCAAAATTTTATAACTGTTGCGCAAATTAGAAGTTTCTGGTCAAGAGTGATCTGTTCCCCGGGATTGCTAAAGGGGAAGCCAACAATGTCAGGCTGTACATGCACACATTGTAGATGTTTCATATTTGTTTAGACTAGTGCTACAAATTTAAAGTGTGTATGTAGGTTAAGATTTCAGGCCAAACAATTTGAGGTTAGCTGTGACAAGTTCAAAATACACTGTTATTGTTCCATATTGGGTGATTCCGATGGCAAGGTGGAGTCTAAGCAGTCATCCCTAGAGCCTGCAATAGAACAACTCTTCATTTTGGCCGACATCAGCCCTATATTGCTCCATTCATCCTTTTACTTGATCTGTACTTTATATCTGTTATATTAAGATCTACTTTGCATTTCTGTGTTCCAGAAATTTCACGTGTTCCTGTTTCAAGAAGTTTTAGTTATTACAAGAGCCATAACTCAAAATGACAAACTTTATTACCAAATCTACCGCCAGCCAATTCCTGTAAAGGATCTTATACTGGAGGATTTGCAGGATGGGGAAGTCAGAGTTGCAGGGTCTCTACGTGGTGCCTTTAGTAACAATGAGAGAAGTAAGTCTGATGTGTTTTTTTCCCCTTGTCTGTGAATCTTGGTTATTATTATTATTATTTTTTATTTAGATTGCACCATCATCTTCTGTAGCACTGTACATAGTGCAAAAAATACAATAATGGGGAGCATAGATACATGAGCAGTTCAACACACTGTGCAATCAGGACCTCAGGAATTGTTTAGCCCTGGAATGTCCGAGCAATGTCTATGAGGGTGTATTTATTATATTGGGATAGAAGTGTACAGTATAAGAACTGTAGTAGTGTAGGAGTAGTGTAGAAGTGGTTTTGAAAGAGTGTAGAACTGTAGAAGTAATGTAGAATTAATAGAAAAAATAGAACAAGTGTAGAATGAGTGTAGAAAAACAGTAGAACTGTAGAAGAGGGGCAAAAGTGGTGTAGACGTGTAGGATTACTATAGTGTAGAAACGTGGTAGAAAAAGTGTAGTACTGTACAATTTTGGCACAAACTTGTAGCCAATAGAAGGACATGTGCAGGAAGGGATGTAACGTAACGGCGAACTGGGGCTACGGAAGTAGTAATGACTTTTACATAAACATGGTTTTAGCTTTGAAAACTGGTTCTAGACAGCTGTAGTTGTGTTGGTAGATAGGGATAGGATTGTAAGAGTTAGCATAATGTAATCAGCGAATAGGCTCACCTTAAATTCCTCACCGGACACCATGTATCCTGGAATAGTCTTATCAAGCCGAAGGAGGGCAGCCAGAGGCTCAATGCTGATGGCATATATAGCTGGTGAAAGGGGGCAATAACCCCCTTTCACCAGATGACGTATTCCTCTTTGGATATTGCAACAACACAAATAGGAGAGGTCATAGAACTATGGGTAATCTCAATAAATGCAAGAGGAAATCAATTATTTCCCAAAGTTACTGTCTTTGGTGTGTACCATGTATCCAGGGTGTGGGTAAGATTATTTTAACTAACCCTTGACAAATATAAGGTAAATGAGTTTGTAGTACACATAATAATTGTGCATACATTATTTTCAGGTATTCTAAATTGTTTTTAAAGTAAAATGCTTATTAATTATTGCTTTTAAATCATCTATAATTTTCTAAATCTGAAAATTTGTCAACTGCATCAAACTCAATTACCCGCTAAACCAGTTTCCTGTGCTCACAGCCTCCCAACAGTGCATGTTTTACAGGTAACCTTAACCTATTTTAGTTCCTGAATGTAGAAACTACGTCCAGGAACCATGCGCGCTCCCGCGGCCGATCGCGCGTGTGCACGCGCGTTCCCGGCCTGCGGTTCGTTAGCCAGGTAATCAGTGAATCGGGCTATGGTGCCCGATCACTGATTCCTCTCCCCCGCTGAAAAAGCGACAGCTTCTCTCGGAAGCTTCGCTTTTTCTGGCTGTAGCGTCCCCCATGTGTCTCTCTAAGCGTATGTTACGCTTAGAGTGACATCATGTAAACAAACTCATGGCCGCCATCTTGTGGCCAAAAAGTAAAACTACAACTAAAAGTAAAAAAAATAATACTCAACACACATTTACATTATAAAACTATTGTTTACATCCCACCCTCCCAAAACTACCCAAATAAAATGTTTAATATAAAAAATAAAAAAAATTACAATAAATAAAAAAAAAACATGTAAATATTTACCTAAGGGTCTAAACTTTTTAAATATCAATGTAAAGATGAAATATTTCTATATTTTTTTTATTTTAAACTTGTAAATAGTGATAGATGCAAAACGGAAAAAATGCACCTTTATTTCCAAATAAAATATTGGAGCCATACATTGTGATAGGGACATAATTTTAACGGTGTAATAACCGGGACATATGGGCAAATACAATGCGTGAGTTTTAATTATGGAGGCATGTAATATTTTAAAACTATAATGGCTGAAAACTGAGAAATAATGAATTTTTTCAGTTTTTTTCTTATTCTTCCTGTTAAAATGCATTTACAGTAAACTGGCTCTTAGCAAAATGTACCCCCCAAAGAAAGCCTAATTGGTGGCGGAAAAAACAAGATATAGATCAGTTCATTGTGATAAGTAGTGATAAAGTTATAGGCTAATGAATGGGAGGTGAACATTGCTCAAGTGAAAACGATGGAACGCGAATGGGTTAAAGGGACTCCGAGCAGTGCAGAAACTATGGAAAGATGCATACCATTTTGAAGCTCTCTTTCTCCTCTTTCCAACGATATATAAACCGCCGCCCTACGCCTTTTCGTTTTTCGCTATTTGTGCAATCGAAATTGCAGCCACTTCGATTTCGATCGCGAAAATATCGAAAACTAAAAGGCGTAGGGTGCCGGTTTATGTGTTGTTGGAAAGAGGAGAAAGAGAGCTTCAAAATGGTATGCATCTTTCCATAGTTTCTGCACTGCTCGGAGTCCCTTTAAATATGCACAGATAATTAGCCTCAGCTATGCGGGGTTCCACGATCCTTCGGGTGACACTGTGGTTGACGAGTGCTATAAAGACACACACTTCATGTACAACCCAACACAGTGTACTGACTTTTACAGGGCGGGGAGTTGGGATGATGGGGCAGCGACCAACCTCTGGCAGGTGGGGTAAGCGTGAGGATAATGTGCTCCTTTGTCAGTGTTGTTATTTAGCATGTCAGATTTCTTAGAGATGTTGTGGGGTATGCGTACGTTCATAAGATTCTCCGTCAAGACGGCCCCAATTGGCCACCTCTGCCGAGTTCCATCTAGCATGTGTATAAAGTTTCAGGCAGCTGTTAGGAGAGGGCTTTTGTATTGCAGTCTGGATTAGGCCTCACATTCCCTTAATTACATTAGACAGCCACAATTGACAAATTACTAAAAAGAAAGTTTGCATCTTCAAACAAGCTTAAATAAAAAGAAAAGAAAAAACTGAATATTTTCACATGTTCAGAACAGTCACAAGGAAAGTTTTTTATATATATATATATATATATATATATATATATATATATATATATATATATATATATTTTGCATTTGGTTGGCATGGTGGATAGCACTATCACCTTGCGGCAGTGCTGGTCGTAATGGAAAAATCTACGCTTACGGATCATTACGCGTAATTTTACGCTATTACGCATTACGGAATTACGCTTACGGCGTAGACATTTATCTACGGTTCATGTCTGTAATTACGCATGGCCCTTACGCAATTACGCGTAAGAATACCGTAATGCAGGTTGTTACGTTTTTGCCTTACGCATAATTTCCTACTAGCAATTAATGCGTAAGGCAATGCTCCCAAGCGGAAAAGTTGACGCATGGATCAATGTTAGGTAGCCGCCGACTTTAAGGGTTAATAGCAAAGCCCTCTTAATTGCTGAGAGCCTCAAATTTGGAGAATATATTAAGGAGATCAGAAGGAATAAGAGGAAAAAATTTTTATTCAAAAAGACCTTATAGTTTTTGAGAAAATCGATGTTAAAGTTTCAAAGGAAAAATATATACATTTAAAAACCCGCCGATTTTAACGGTTAATAGCAAAGCCTGCTTAAAATTTAGGAACACCAAATTCCCAGGGTATATTAAGGGGATCAGTGGGAATAAGAGGAAAAAAAATTTTTTCAAAAAGACCTTATAGTTTTTGAGAAAATCGATTTTTAAGTTTCAAGGGCAAAAAATGTCTTTTAAATGCGGAAAATGTCAGGTTTTTTTGCACAGGTAACAATAGTGTATTATTTTCATAGATTCCCCCAAGTGGGAAGAGTTTTACTTACTTCGTTCTGAGTGTGGGAAATATAAAAAAAAAACGACGTGGGGTCCCTCCTCCCAGACCTCTTTAACCCCTTGTCCCCCATGCAGGCTGGGATAGCCAGAATGCGGAGCACCGGCCGCGTGGGGCTCCGCACCCTGACTATACCAGCCCACATGGTCCATGAATTGGGGGGTCTCGGAAGGGGAGGGGCAGCCAAGCTTTCCCCCCCCCCCTCCGAGCCCTTGTCCAATCCAAGGACAAGGGGCTCTTCTCCACCTCCGATGGGCGGTGGAGGTGGAGGCCGCGATTTCCTGGGGGGGGGGGGGGGGGGGGGGGTTCATGGTGGCATCTGGGAGTCCCCTTTAAAAAGGGGTCCCCCAGATGCCCACCCCCCCTCCCAGGAGAAATGAGTATAGGGGTACTAAAAGTAAATAAACACACAAACACTTAGAAAAAGTATTTTAATTGAACAAAAAACATAACCACGAAAAAAGTCCTTTAAAGGAAAGGTTCAGGGAGGGTGGGTAAAAAATAAAAATCAATTTCCACTTACCTGGGGCTTCCTCCAGCCCGTGGCAGGCAGGAGTTGCCCTCGCCGCCGCTCCGCAGGCTCCCGGTGGTCTCCGGTGGCCGACCCGACCTGTCCAGGCCGGCTGCCAGGTCGGGCTCTTCTGCGCTCCAAGGCCCGGAACTTCTGCGTCCCACGCCGGCGCGCTGACGTCAGCGGACGTCCTCCGGGCTCTACTGCGCATGCGCAGTAGAGCCCGGAGGACGTCCGATGACGTCAGCGCGCCGGCGTGGGACGCAGAAGTTCCGGGCCTTGGAGCACAGAAGAGCCCGACCTGGCAGCCGGCCTGGCCAGGTCGGGTCGGCCACCGGGAGCCTGCGGAGCGGCGGCGAGGGCACCTCCTGCCTGCCACGGGCTGGAGGAAGCCCCAGGTAAGTGGAAATTGATTTTTATTTTTTACCCACCCTCCCTGAACCTTCCCTTTAATATTCTTAATTAACCATTAATACTTACCTGTCCCTTTAAATAAATGATCCCTCGCAATAGCCTCGGAAATGTTCTATCAGTTACAATGTAACAAAGTTATTACAATGTAACAACTTTGTTACATTGTAACTACGCCGCACCCGACGTCACTCGCCGCTCAGCCAACGCATACACTTACGCGTCCGTGTAGGACGCTAAGTCCCCGCCGGCTCCCGCCGTCCACCTTATATAGCTCAGAGCTCTCTAAGCATCTTTGTATTTGGGCTCCAAGGAGCCCCATTGGTCCTTAGCAGACCAATGGGGTTCCTTCTGATTTAAAGGAACCCCATTGGTCTGCTAAGGACCAATGGGGCTCCTTGGAGCCCAAATACAAAGATGCTTAGAGAGCTCTGAGCTATATAGCTCAGAGCTCTGTCGGGTCCGTGCAGGACGCTAAGTTCCGCCGGCTCCTGCTGCCCTCCCCGCCTCTCCCACATGTCACCCACATGTGGGTGACAGATGTGGGCGGGGTGGACGGCGGGAGCCGGCGGGGACTTAGCGTCCTGCACGGACGCGTAAGTGTATGCGGCGGCTGAGCAGCGAGTGACGTCGGGTGCGGCGTAGTTACAATGTAACAAAGTTGTTAAATTGTAATAACTTTGTTACATTGTAACTGATAGAACATTTCCGAGGCTATTGCGAGGGATCATTTATTTAAAGGGACAGGTAAGTATTAATGGTTAATTAAGAATATTAAAGGACTTTTTTCGTGGTTATGTTTTTTGTTCAATTAAAATACTTTTTCTAAGTGTTTGTGTGTTTATTTACTTTTAACTCTTAAAGGAAATGGGTAAGAGGTACAAGTACCCCTATACTCATTTCTCCTGGGAGGGGGGGTGGGCATCTGGGGGACCCCTTTTTAAAGGGGACTCCCAGATGCAACCATGAACCCTCCCCCCCCCAGGAAATCGCGGCCTCCACCTCCACCGCCCATCGGAGGTGGAGAAGAGGCTCTTGTCCTTGGATTGGACAAGGGCTCGGAGGGGGAGGGGAAAGCTTGGCTGCCCCTACCCTTCCGAGACCCCCCAATCCATGGACCATGCGGGCTGGTATAGTTAGGGTGCAGAGCCCCACGCGGCCGGTGCTCTGCATTCTGGCTATCCCAGCCTGCATGGAGGACAAGGGGTTAAAGAGGTCTGGGAGGGGGGACCCCACGTCGTTTTTTTTTTATTTTTCCCACACTCAGAATGAAGTAAGTAAAACTCTTCCCACTTGGGGGAATCTATGAAAATAATACACTATTGTTACCTGTGCAAAAAAAACTGACATTTTCCGCATTTAAAAGACATTTTTGCCCTTGAAACTTAAAAATCGATTTTCTCAAAAACTATAAGGTCTTTTTGAAAAAAAAAATTTTTCTCTTATTCCTTCTGATCTCCTTAATATATTCTCCAAATTTGAGGCTCTCAGCAATTAAGGGGGCTTTGCTATAAACCCTTAAAGTCGGCGGCTACCTAACATTGATCCATGCGTCAACTTTTCCGCTTGGGAGCATTGCCTTACGCATTAATTGCTAGTAGGAAATTATGCGTAAGGCAAAAACGTAACAACCTGCATTAAGGTATTCTTACGCGTAATTGCATAAGGGCCATGCGTAATTACAGACATGAACCGTAGATAAATGTCTACGCCGTAAGCGTAATTCCGTAATGCGTAATAGCGTAAAATTACGCGTAATGATCCGTAAGCGTAGATTTTTCCATTACGACCAGCACTGCCGCAAGGTGATAGTGCTATCCACCATGCCAACCAAATGCAAAATATATTTATATATATATATATATATATATATATATATATATATATATATATAATATATATATTGCATAGATTTCCTGGGGGGGGGGGGGTTCATGGTGGCATCTGGGAGTCCCCTTTAAAAAGGGGTCCCCCAGATGCCCACCCCCCCCCCCCCCCCTCCCAGGAGAAATGAGTATAGGGGTACTAAAAGTAAATAAACACACAAACACTTAGAAAAAGTATTTTAATTGAACAAAAAACATAACCACGAAAAAAGTCCTTTATTATTCTTAATTAACCATTAATACTTACCTGTCCCTTTAAATAAATGATCCCTCGCAATAGCCTCGGAAATGTTCTATCAGTTACAATGTAACAAAGTTATTACAATGTAACAACTTTGTTACATTGTAACTACGCCGCACCCGACGTCACTCGCCGCTCAGCTGCCGCATACACTTACGCGTCCGTGCAGGACGCTAAGTCCCCGCCGGCTCCCGCCATCCACCCCGCCCACATCTGTCACCCACATGTGGGTGACATGTGGGTGAGGCGGGGAGGGCAGCGGGAGCCGGCGGAACTTAACGTCCTGCACGGACCCGACAGAGCTCTGAGCTATATAGCTCAGAGCTCTCTAAGCATCTTTGTATTTGGGCTCCAAGGAGCCCCATTGGTCCTTAGCAGACCAATGGGGTTCCTTCTGATTTAAAGGAACCCCATTGGTCTGCTAAGGACCAATGGGGCTCCTTGGAGCCCAAATACAAAGATGCTTAGAGAGCTCTGAGCTATATAGCTCAGAGCTCTGTCGGTCCGTGCAGGACGCTAAGTTCCGCCGGCTCCCGCTGCCCTCCCCGCCTCTCCCACATGTCACCCACATGTGGGTGACAGATGTGGGCGGGGTGGACGGCGGGAGCCGGCGGGGACTTAGCGTCCTGCACGGACGCGGAAGTGTATGCGGCGGCTGAGCGGCGAGTGACGTCGGGTGCGGCGTAGTTACAATGTAACAAAGTTGTTAAATTGTAATAACTTTGTTACATTGTAACTGATAGAACATTTCCGAGGCTATTGCGAGGGATCATTTATTTAAAGGGACAGGTAAGTATTAATGGTTAATTAAGAATATTAAAGGACTTTTTTCGTGGTTATGTTTTTTGTTCAATTAAAATACTTTTTCTAAGTGTTTGTGTGTTTATTTACTTTTAACTCTTAAAGGAAATGGGTAAGAGGTACAAGTACCCCTATACTCATTTCTCCTGGGAGGGGGGGTGGGCATCTGGGGGACCCCTTTTTAAAGGGGACTCCCAGATGCCACCATGAACCCCCCCCAGGAAATCGCGGCCTCCACCTCCACCGCCCATCGGAGGTGGAGAAGAGCCCCTTGTCCTTGGATTGGACAAGGGCTCGGAGGGGGAGGGGAAAGCTTGGCTGCCCCTCCCCTTCCGAGACCCCCCAATCCATGGACCATGTGGGCTGGTATAGTTAGGGTGCCGAGCCCCACGCGGGCCGGTGCTCCGCATTCTGGCTATCCCAGCCTGCATGGGGGACAAGGGGTTAAAGAGGTCTGGGAGGGGGGACCCCACGTCGTTTTTTTTTATATTTCCCACACTCAGAACGAAGTAAGTAAAACTCTTCCCACTTGGGGGAATCTATGAAAATAATACACTATTGTTACCTGTGCAAAAAAAACTGACATTTTCCGCATTTAAAAGACATTTTTGCCCTTGAAACTTAAAAATCGATTTTCTCAAAAACTATAAGGTCTTTTTGAAAAAAAATAATTTCCTCTTATTCCCACTGATCCCCTTAATATACCCTGGGAATTTGGTGTTCCTAAATTTTAAGCAGGCTTTGCTATTAACCGTTAAAGTCAGCGGGTTTTTAAATGTATATATTTTTCCTTTGAAACTTTAACATCGATTTTCTCAAAAACTATAAGGTCTTTTTGAAAAAAAAAAATTTCCTCTTATTCCTTCTGATCTCCTTAATATATTCTCCAAATTTGAGGCCCTTAGCACTTAAGGGGGCTTTGCTATTAACCCTTAAAGTCGGCGGCTTTTTTATATTATACGGGAGCGTAATATTACGCGATTACGGCAGACTGTGTAATTTCAATAGGAGTTTACTGTCTTACGCGTAATTTGTTAGGCGTAATAACGTAACCTACGGTCTACGCGTAATTAATTACGTGTAATACCGTAACCTTACACGTAATGCTTACGGTGCATTTGTAGTGAATTACGATGCGTAATTACGCTAATGCGTAATTTCGGCCCAGCACTGCCTTGCGGTACTTGGGTCCTAGCTTTAATCAAAGCTAAGCCAGCAGACATTGACCAATTTAACAATTTTGAGAAACCAGATATGAGTTTTTGTAAATACCTTTCATGCTTGAGGAGAGGTCATGGTGCTATTATGGGTGGATTTGATATGCTAAGGAGTTGAGTTTCGGGATGTGCGATCCATTTGTCCTCCATAAGCCTAACTTGGAATAGAGCTTATGTTATTCCATATCTATAAATGCATGTTCTGTGGTTCAAACTGTGTGCTTACTGTCTTTCCTTTCTGTTTATATTTGCAGTTAAAAACTTTTTCCGTGTAGGCTACAAGAATGGTCCACATACACAGTCTCATTCTCTGCAAGCAAATGACACTTTCAACAAACAGCAGTGGCTTAATTGTATCCGGCAGGCCAAAGAGACTGTTCTTTGTTCTGGAGGAGATGGTATGTTTCATTCAGAAGGACAATTATTAATATCTACAGAGGGATGCAGTAGTACTCAGCAATCCTCAAGGTTTGAACAAATGGACCAGTCAGACAGTATCTCAGATTGCAGTATGGACACAAGTGAGGTCAGCATGGACTGTGAACAGATGGAGCAGACAGACTGTAGCATACACAAACAGTTTGAAAGTGATGTTTGACAAGTCCTGGAATTGAACTACCTGTTACCTGTACAGTATTTGCATTCCATCATTGGAACAGTTGGTGAAGCACTTTTAAAACCTTCTTGAAAAGGGTGTCATCATGTCTTGATTTGTCTTGAATTATCCACGGACATCAGTGCTGTAGCAACCAGCCTTGACTGCAAGCTGCGACTAGATCCACCCTTACACTTTGCTATGTTGTGCATTGGGATAGATAATATGTACTCAAACAATTCCACCAGCATGCTGGTGAGAAGGGGGCTTTCAAACTACTGTCAATATGTGTATACAAATACAAAACAAATATATGTTTACTGTAAAAAACAAACAAAAAAAACTATTTTTTTTCCTTTGGCTTAACACTGTGTCTTGATCCTGCTATTTAAAGAAACAAAACTTGATAAGAGACAAAGAAGAAATTATTTTTATAGTAATGGCACAAAGGTTTCTGTGAGTAACTTACTTTTATTCCAGTGGCCACTAGACTTACCATCCCACCTCCACCTCAGCCCACCCTGAACATCACATAACTGATAGTGCTTATTACTTAAAAATATCCTAAATATCCTTATTTTGAAAGCTGCTCTTGTGTCTTCCTGATTCTCTTTCCAGTACAGGTGTAAAACTAAAGGCCGTGGCCCGGTTCTGGCCCGCCTCACCATTTTGTTCGGCACACAAAAGCTTAAATGCACATGATTGTCTCAAAGAAGTTCTCTGCTAAGTTAAAGCATACGCTGTCCATAAACTACAATGATCTTTGATTTTGTGACCCTTGACACGATGTCCTACCGCTAGAGAGCAGTGTTTCTACTTCCGCATTTCACAGCTGTTTTTTCAACAAATGGAGATTAGAAATATCAAGAACTAATGCCAAAATGTCCAAGAAATGAAAAGTTGATACCAAAGGTAGACAATGTAATGAATGGTTCACAAAGCAAATATAGTGTATGTTTGTGCTTTGTGAAAACAAACCATGTATGCATGTGTTATCAGGCAGTGTTGGTGGTGAAGGTGTACAATATAGCCTGACATTTTGACACCAAAGATGGAGCTAAGTATGCTAAATATACCCTTCAAGAAAAACATCAAATTGTCCAAGAATTAAAAGGCAGACTATAATCACCGCAGAAAATGTTTATTAAAGCTACAGCCAAAAATGATGCAGAAGTTTAAACTAGCTTTATAGTGTCTGAAGAAAACCTCCGAGCTTCAAGGTGTTTTTCAGAGTGTGCTTTTTTGCAACAGTGCATGCTGAAAGTTGCAGGGATAATCTGAAATGGCAGGTTGTCCCTGCAACTTGTTTGACCCATTGAACATGACACCCCTGCTGTACTGGCTCCCCATACCGCGCCACACTTTTAGAGACTTTAATGCAATCTTCTTAAGCTGTCAATCTAAAAACTATTGCCAAAGAATCTAAAGCAATCATTTGAAACATGTAACATGATTAATTCAGTTCGATCAAAAGTTTTCAGTTCAGTGGAACAAAAAACATTTGCATGAAAACAGTCACAAAAATCTGACGGTCTGTTTAATTCTATCTAGATTGTTCCAGTGATTCAAAAATTCAACTAAATCATCATAGTTGACGTATACAGTATGTGGTCATTATTATAATTATATAGCTGGCTTTGATAGAGGGTCTATCCCTGGCTGCCATTTTTAAACTTACCGCTGGGAGGGGGCATGGCCTTGACAGCTACAGACTGCAGCAGGGAGCATGAAAGTCCATGTCACAGGAAGAGGCTGGGCTGTGGTCACATAATGATTTTTTAATAATATTAAAACTCTTAAAGGGAATCTGAAGTGAAAATAACTTATGATATAATTAATTGTATGTGTAGTACAGCTAAGAAATAGAACATTAGCAGCACATATATGAGTCGCATATTGTTTCCAGTACAGGAAGCGTTAAGAAACTTCTCTTGTTATCCGTGCAAAATAGCTTCTCTGAGCTCTTTGACTAATTTAGTCAGAGCAATGCTACTTTCTGAAGCACTTGTACATCAAAGAAACAATGAAAGACAACTTCACATACATTTTACCTCATAGAAGTTCAAAGGCTCATTAGTTCTACAGTACTTTGTTTCATAATTTGTAGTTTGTAAACTGCAAATATTAGAGAATGATGCAATGTTATTAAAACGAAATAACTGAAAATAAAAACGACTCTTTTCTTTGCTACTAATGTTCTATTAATCATCTATACTACACATACATTTTATTTTTATTACAAGTTTTTTTTTTCACTTCAGTGTCACTTTAACATTTCTTAGATGTTTGGGGAGGGAGGATCGTTGAATGGTGCTTTAAATTGTAATTGTAAGGTATCAGTTTAGTACAACACCAACACATGTAATAATGTAATATTTATGTGTAAGCATAGGGGATAGTTACTAACGCTTAGTGTAAAATATCTCAACTTCTTATTGTGTTTGAATGGGAACATACACATAGGTGTACCCTGCTGTATATCCTATTGCAAGCTAATGTATTGCACTTCTACTATCACATGAACGGCTAGAAAATTTGAACATGTGGATATTTAGCTGTTGAAAAGGTGCAAGGTCAGTATAATCCAGATTTTTCCATTCCAAAGTGAAGCAATCACATGTTTTATATTTATATATATATATATATATATATATATATATATATATATATATATATATATATATATATACAGTGGGATGCGAAAGTTTGAGCAACGTTGTTTATCGTCATGATATTCCTGTATAAATCGTTGGTTGTTACGATAAAAAACGTCAGTTAAATATATCATATAGGAGACACACACAGTGATATTTAAGAAGTGAAATTAAGTTTATTGGATTCACAGAAAGTGCGCAATAATTGTATAAATAAAATTAGGCAGGTGCATAAATTTGGGCACTGTTGTCATTTTATTGATTCCAAATCCTTTAGAACTAATTATTGGAACTCAAATTGGCTTGGTAAGCTCAGTGACCCCTGACCTACATACACAGGTGAATCCAATTATAAGAGAGTATTTAAGGGGGTCAATTGTATGTTTCCCTCCTTTTTTAAATTTCTCTGAAGAGTAGCAACATGGGGGTCTCAAAAACACTCTCAAATGACCTGAAGACAAAGATTGTTCGCCATCACGGTTTAGGAGAAGGGTACAGAAACATATTGAGGAACATATTGAGGAAATGGAAGACCACAGGCTCAGTTCAAGTTAAGGCTCGAAGTGGCAGACCAAGAAAAATCTCGGATAAACAGAAGCGATGAATGGTGAGAACAGTTAGAGTAAACCCACAGACCAGCACCAAAGACCTACAACATCATCTTGCTGCAGATGGAGTCACTGTGCATCGTTCAATCATTCGGAACACTTAACACAAGGAGATGCTGTAAGCAGAGGAAGCCTTTTCTCTGCCCACAGCACAAACAGAGCCGCTTGAGGTATGCTAAAGCACATTTGGACAAGCCAGCTTCATTTTGGAATAATGTGCTGTGGACTGATTAAACTAAAATTGAGTTATTTGGGCATAACAAGGGGCGTTATGCATGGAGGAAAAACAAAACAGCATTTCAACAAAAACACCTGCTACCTTCAGTAAAATATGGTGGTGGTTTCATCATGTTGTGGGGCTGTGTGGCCAGTGCAGAGACTGGAAATCTTGTCAAAGTTGAGGGACGCATGGATTCCATTCAGTATCAGCAGAATCTGGAGTCCAATGTCCAGGAATCAGTGACAAAGCTGAAGCTGCGCCGGGGCTGGATCTTTCAAGCAGACAATGACCCTAAACACTGCTCAAAATCCACTAAGGCATTCATGCAGAGGAACAAGTACAACGTTCTGGAATAGCCATATCAGTCCCCAGACCTGAATGTACTGTAATTGAAGATCTGTGGTGTGAGTTAAAGAGAGCTGTCAATGCTTGGAAGCCATCAAACCTGAATGAACTAGAGATGTTTTGTATAGAGGTATGGTCCAAAATACCTTCAACCAGAATCTTGACTCTCATTGGAACCTACAGGAAGCGTTTAGAGGCTGTAATTTCTGAAAAAGAAGGATCTACTAAATATTGATTTCATTACTTTTTTGTGGTGCCCAAATTTATGCACCTGCCTAATTTTGTTTAAACAATTATTGTGCACTTTCTGTAAATCCAATAAACTTCATTTCACTTCTTAAATATCACTGTGTGTGTCTCCTATATGATATATTTAACTGACATTGTTTTTATCATAACAACCAACGGTTTATACAGGAAAATCATGACGATTAACAACATTGACCAAACTTTTGCATCCCCCACTGGATGTATATATATATATATATATATATATATATATATATATATATATATATATATATATATATATATATACACACAGTATATAGTATATAATATATACAGTACAGGCCAAAAGTTTGGACACACCTTCTCATTCAAAGAGTTTTCTTTATTTTCATGACTATGAACATCGTAGATTCACACTGAAGGCATCCAAACTATGAATTAACACATGTGGAAGTATAGTACATAACCAAAAAGTGTGAAACAACTGAAAATATGTCATATTCTAGGTTCTTCTAAGTAGCCACCTTTTGCCTTGATTACTGCTTTGCACACTCTTGGCATTCTCTTGATGAGCTTCAAGAGGTAGTCACCTGAAATGGCCTGATTACTGCCACACCTGTTTCAATCAAGAAATCACTTAAATAGGAGCTATCTGACACAGAGAAGTAGACCAAAAGCACCTCAAAAGCTAGACATCATGCCAAGATCCAAAGAAATTCAGGAACAAATGAAAACAAAAGTAATTGAGATCTATCAGTCTGGTAATGGTTATAAAGCCATTTCTAAAGCTTTGGGACTCCAGCGAACCACAGTGAGAGCCATTATTCACAAATGGCAAAAACATGGAACAGTGATGAACCTTCCCAGGAGTGGCCGGCCGGCCGACCAAAATTACCCCAAGAGCGCAGAGAAAACTCATCCGAGAGACAACAAAAGACCCCAGAACAGCATCTAAAGAACTGCAGGCCTCACTTGCCTCAATTAAGGTCAGTGTTCACAACTCCACCATAAGAAAGAGACTGGGCAAAAACAGCCTGCATGGCAGATATCCAAGGCGCAAACCACTTTTAAGCAAAAAGAACATTAAGGCTCATCTCAGTTTTTCTAAAAAACATCTCAATGATTGCCAAGACTTTTGGGAAAATACCTTGTGGACCGACGAGACAAAAGTTGAACTTTTTGGAAGGGGCGTGTCCCGTTACATCTGGCGTAGAAGTAACACAGCATTTCAGCAAAAGAACATCATACCAACAGTAAAATATGGTGGTGGTAGTGTGATGGTCTGGGGTTGTTTTGCTGCTTCAGGACCTGGAAGGCTTGCTGTGATAGATGGAACCATGAATTCTACTGTCTACCAAAATATCCTGAAGGAGAATGTCCGGCCATCTGTTCGTCAACTCAAGCTGAAGAGATCTTGGGTGCTGCAGCAGGACAATGACCCAAAACACACCAGCAAATCCACCTCTTAATGGCTGAAGAAAAACAAAATGAAGACTTTGGAGTGGCCTAGTCAAAGTCCTGACCTGAATCCTATTGAGATGTTGTGGCATGACCTTAAAAAGGTGGTTCATGCTAGAAAACCCTCAAATAAAGCTGAATTACAACAATTCTGCAAAGATGAGTGGGCCAAAATTCCTCCAGAGCGCTGTAAAAGACTTGTTGCAAGTTATAGCAAACACTTGATTGCAGTTATTGCTGCTAAGGGTGGCCCAACCAGTTATTAGGTTCAAGGGGCAATTTCTTTTTCACACAGGGCCATGTAGGTTTTGAGTTTTTTTTCTCACTAAATAATAAAAACCATCATTTAAAACTGCATTTTGTGTTCAATTATGTTATCTTTGACTAATAGTTAACGGTTTTTGATGAGCAGAAACATTTAAGTGTGACAAACATGCAAAAGAACAAGAAATCAGGAAGGGGCAAACCACCACTACCACCACTACACTATATATATATATACTATTAAACTTCACGTAAGAGCTTAGTTGGGTATACTGAAAATGTTCTATTTAAAACAGCAAAATGTAGGAAGCCAGTGAAAGTCTAGCATCAAAACATGCTCAAATTTATATTGTTTTGGGGGGAATTATGTAACAGTGTACCTATTCTTATGTGAGCTTTTTCAATGTTTCCCTTTTGTCAAACTAAAATTCATTTTTTTTTCAACAATATATTTGTTCACAGAGGAACAGGACGATTCTATAGTGAAAGGGGTTTGATTGGAAATTCTTCTAGCCGCATGGAATACTATAGTCATGACATTAGTATAGTTGTCCTCTGCAGTTTAGTTTGGCCTTTTACTAGTGTCACCTCACTGGCTATATTTTGTCAGAAGTGTAGAGACACCTTTTTATTTTAGCAATATTTTCCTTCTGACGTGTGACCTTTGACCCTTGGGTTGAGTCAGGTAAAAAGGGTTCCGGAGATTTGGGTGCAACAGACGCCGCTATAGGCATTATTGTGAATTACGGCTATAGTGGTGCTCAGTCAGTAATTTGGGTGCCGTCAAAAGACTGTGCCAAAATTTCGATGAAAACAGCGTAATTCGTCTGTCAGCCATAGCTGGAAGCTGAGTTGTATCTTACCCCGACCCAATGCAGCCTGGAGGGGGAATAGTAATTAACACCGCCGGGATTTTTGCAGGAGCAAGGTGAGACTTTTTTGGCTTTACACTGCGCCCAAATTTCCCAGTGTCTTAATTACATGTATACCCTTAGGTAACCTCTGCACTATAGTTTATTTTTTATACCATAAAGTATGGGGCTCTCTCACATATTTGCCAGTCTCTTTTCAATAGTACACCGTGCAGATAAGCTGATGCTGTTGGTAAAAATAAGGTGAAATTTGATATGGTATTAAGAAAGACCTAACAATAATGCTTACATATGAATGGAATACTCGCTACATAATACACCTATGAAGTATTTGAATTTGATTGGTTTTTGGTAGTTGCTCTTTTTTTGTTATACTTGTTTTATTTTCAAAAATACTGATTTCACTGTATTACAATTTGTCCACATTTTGACAATGTTACAAATATCCAACCAGTAGAAAATAGTGCAACAGAGGTAAACTGCGAACGTGGAAGAGTCTTGGTCAGAATCTTATTTAAGTGAAAACATGAATAAATCAGATAAGTCCTAAGAAGGCAAAAGTCTTAGCTCATAGGAGAGCGTTTTCAGATGTGATGTTGATTGTAGTTTAAGTCTTCGCTGTGGAGGATAGAGAGTATCACATTGCCAACACGAGGGGTTGGATGCAGATTAAATTGTGTAAGAGTCACAACTTGAGAGAGGAAAGAAGAGAAAAGAAGAAAAGACAATTGTATCTACATAGAAGTCTATAGAAAAGTGGGGCCACTCTGATACTACTCTGACCTATGCTTCATAGAGGAATTGTATGGGTGTTACCAAGGGCCTGGGCTGTGTATCGTCTAAGGTGGATGGTAAGTAGGAGAGGAATAGGGCCATGAATCCCAAATTTTGTGGAAATTTAATTCCGTATCTCTCAGTGATGCTGTGAGTTGTTCCATATTTTTTGTCCAGTTAATTTTATGAATGACTTCTGATATATCAGGGGGTGATAATTTTTTCCAATTGGACGCAATAGTTAGTCTAGTAGCAGTTAGTATGTGGGTAATTAGACGGTTGGAGTGTTTGGGAACTTTTTTCAAAGGTTTGCCCAGGATCATATACACAGGATCTAAGGGAACTGTAATATCCATTGATGTTTTGATTAGATCCCGAACTGTGGACCATAGATTGGAGATCAGGGGGCAGAACCAGAAAATATGTTCTGTGGTTCCTTTATTATTGCACCCTCTCCAGCAAAGGTCCGAAGAGCCTGGGTAGATCTTTGCTAATTTGGCTGGTGTTAGATACCAATGGAAGAGGATCTTGTAGATATTTTCTCGGATCTGAATACATTGAGATGAATGTCTAGCATTGGTCCATATCTCAGACCAGTCTTCTAGGGGAATGGGGGTTGAGAGGGAACTAGCCCATTTATGCATATAGATGTGATCAGGTGACCATGTTCCTGATTTTGTATTTGATAGTTGCTCTTTAACCGAGACAGCATTTAGATACTTTAGGCATCCAGTTTAACTGTTTCTCTATAATTTGTACTGATACTGACATTATTAAAATTAGCTTTGGTGAATAAGACTTTTGTATATGAAATTTAGGAACCAGTGAAGGTAATCTAAAGAATCCAATAACTTGACCACCCTCAGAGTCCAACTAAAAACCTTTGAAACCAGAGCTTTCGGTCATGTTGCCCCTACTCTTTAGAAAGCCTTGCCAAACTTAATCAAGACAGCTCCAACCCTGGACAAAAAAAAGATCACATAACTGTTTTCCCCTGTACACATTGCTATGTACTGATCTGGGACAAGCGTGCTTTGGGTCCTCAGGGTGAAAAGTGCTTTACAAATGTTTTGTTGTTGTTGTAGTAAAACAGAATCTAGTTAATCTAGTAAATGTTCCATAATCCTCTAAGATGCCAGAAATAGTACAGATAAGCAATTGATTGATTGATCGATTGATCGATTGTATGCAGAAACTTTGACAACAGCAATAAGTTGAAGATCCTTTGGCCTACTGAAAGGGGCCTGATATTTTGGTGCTATTCTGATGCATTATGCATATACAGGTAAAGTATCTTAAAACTGAACTTATAATGAAACATTTACAACATGCAGTAATGACATGGCCCCCTTCTCTTTCCTATTCGCTTTTGTGTCTTGTACACATGAAAAATAAGAGGACCCACTGTGTTATGTATGCACAAAGCCACAACACCAAAAAGTAGTGCTATCGCCTAATGTTAAATCATGATCAAACAGAGTAAGACCAGATACAACAATGTTTATTTCTTTACAAATGATTTGCTTTAAAGAGGAACTGAAATGTCCTAAAAAAATGAGTTTCACTTACCTGGGGCTTCCGCCAGCCCCCTGTAGCCGACCTGTGCCCACGCCGTGTCATACCGATCCTCTGTTCCCCCGCCGTGGCTCACTTTTCTTCTCGTAGTGGAAGCCGACTTCTAAGTCGACATCTACTGCGCTCTGGCTGCGCGTATCCTCGTACGCATTCCCACATGCAATATTCTCCCGGCAACGGGTCTGTGAACGAGGTTGCACGTGGCCAGGGTCGCGCAAGCACAGTGGACACCGCCTGCAAGAAGTGAAAGTGAGCCGTGGTGGGGGAACGGAAGATCGGTATGTCATGTCGCGGGCACAGGTTGGCTACAGGGGGTTGGCAGAAGCCCCAGGTAAGTGAAACTCATTTTTTTAGGACATTTCAGTACAGCTTTAAGTTCTTTGTGGCCTTATTGTTTACATCAATGAAAAGCAAAACTTGTTTGCTTATTTCAAGTGCAGGAGGACCAAACAGTGGTAGAAAGTCATTGTGCTATTTAAAATAAAATAATAATAAAAAAAAATTCTGTTCTATATTTTACAACATTTTATTTTTCATTTACGTGTGGAGATTGTGGCTCGTAAAGTATTGTGAGATTTTTGTGTTTTGAATAATATAGAGAACAAGAATAACTTGGCCAGTAATAAGTACTGTATATTTGGCCTATGCAAAGTTTATCTTTGCAATAGTCAAATCAGGCCTTGGGTTCTAAGTATTTGATTAAAACACTGTAATTCTCATCAAGTGCTAATATAGCTTGTTTTCCTTGTTTCATTGAGGCACCTTTTACACTAGGCCATTTTCATTGCGTTGCTTTACCCTTTCTGCACACAGAGTAATGCAAAGGCAATGAAAATCTATGGCGTCTAGCACACTTACTCCTTTGCGTTGCGTCGTAAGTGCCCGATTTGCAGATGGGCCATCTTAAAGTCAATAGCACATTATTGTCAGCCTTCTGCGGCGATGCATCTGTGGCGGAGGTAATGTAAGTTAATGGGCGACGCATACATTTTAAACACATTGGAGGTGTGGCATTCATGCGCTGAGTGATGCAAATACAACGGAAAACCTGGGAATTCCAGTTAAGTACTTCCTGTCCCACAGGGAGTACGTCACTGGGCGAAGGGTGTGCGGAAGGCGCACTATGCATATGACCCTGTCGGTGCACTCTGCCACAGGGTCATATGGATGATGATTTGAAGTGCACTGGCCAGGTATAAAACCAGCCTCAAGCAATTTAAATGCTGTCACGTATACGCATCCAATTAGACTGGAGCCGTGTCTACCTGGATGACTATAGTCCAGATAACGCCCCTAGTTCCTGGCAGCATTTACTTGGCAGTGATTGATGAAGGGAAACAAGTGTTCCCCAGCCAATCGCAGTAACTGGAGGGAATGAACATTACCCCGATCAGTGTGAGAAAAATTGTGAGTGGAAACATGTAGTTCTAGCCTTAGGGGGTTAGCTTATGTGCAGAAGGCACATAAGTATATACGCCATTCTATAAAATACTATCTGTTACCCCAGATCTAGACACTAGCAAAATCAAATTGATTTGTAGCAACTCAAATCACAATGCAGGATTTACAAAGCTACAACAGTCCATTTGTAAACTACTGTATTGTACTGTATGTCACAGCGCACATATGAAAGTTCAACATGAGCCTCAGACCCAGACTCTATGGGCTTGATTCACAAAGCTGTGCAAACTGTTTAGCACGTGAAGTGCCGTTCACGGACTTTTCCGTACTCAATTTGCGGCAAATTGCGCGCGCAAAAGTCCGCGATTGCGCGAATCGCGGCACTTTGCGCGCGCAAGAGTCCACGAACGGCACTTCACGTGCTAACTGTTTAGCACACCCGTGCTAAACAGTTTGCATGGCTTTGTGAATCAAGCCCTATAAGTCCGTCGTATTCACATGATATACTGTTATAGTCCGTGATGCAGATAGCCTTTACAGTGTGTACCACCACCACACCCTCAAGATGGGACACTCACCGCTAGATATTGACCCTCTATCAGATCGGGTCCTCAGCGCTTTCAGGGATATCAAGGCCTCCCTCTGCCTATCACGATCACAACAGATCCTCTTCTTTCATATGTGCGCTGTGACATATAATACAGTATTTTATGAGGCTCATGTTGGACTTTCATATGTGCGCTGTGACATATACAGTATTTTATGAGGCTCATGTTGGACTTTCATATGTGTGCTGTGACATATAATACAGTATTTTAATATCTTGGATTAGCACACCACAAACTGTGATACCTTCTTTGTTTAGCGCAGTGTTTTATGTATATTTTATAGTCCATTTGTAAAGGCACTGTGTTTTGTCACTGCAAAATCATTAGTTGAACTATGGTGCTCATGATGTATGTATGTATGTTAACACACACCCGTAGTGTGCTAAAACATTCCATATCAAAATATGATGGGCTTGAAAACCCTACTCACTATTTTCCTGCTGCTCATTGCCTTCAGGGTCCCCTCCCATTCCCCGTTTCGGGACCCCTTGCCTCCACAGCCTCCCGGATAGTCACTTGCCGGTGAAAAATTCTGAACAGGGCAGTGCGAGTCCTGAACCGCACATGCCTAGTGAAAGAAAGTGCTTGTGCCCTCCTGTCTTTTGTGCATGAGCACTTCCTTTTACTGGGCCTGCACGATTTGGAACATACTCATGCTCTGTTTACATTCGTGCATGGCCACAAATACTTCTTCCATATAGTTTGAGCCATTGGAACATTGAAAGGATGGGGAGCAGAAGGGACTGAGGACAATAAGCAGCATGTGTAGTATCAGCAGAAGGTAATCTGGCCCACTATGGGCTCACATTTTTTTTTTACTTCTGGGCAACTTTACTGTAGCCATATTTGTGTTACTTTGAAGGTAAAATGAATAGGAATACATATCCTGCATGACTGTAAGCAACGGCGTAAATACAAAATATGGGCCCTCCCTGCAAAACTTCAGGGGCCTCTTAATGTTCACACCGTTTCCCTTGCCTACCCCTGGAAACCCTCAGAACCATCTTGCAAGCATCGTAAAACAAGTGTGACCATCATAAAGTTCATGCCTATAACAAGTGTGGCTACAAAAACTACTGATCTGAAGGATGGACCCCTTTATCAGGGGGAGTGAAATACCCACTTTCGCTGAAATTAAGACATTAACCGAAAGTAAGCCCTAGTAAGAATTCCGAGCATTCTCGAAAAATAAGCCATACCCCAAAAGTAAGCTCTAGCGGCAGCAATGGGAAAAAGTACAACAACTTGTGTTATTACTGTAAGCCCAGAAACACAAGTTGCTGTACTTCTTCCCCATAAGCTGAAGCTTGGGGACACAGCAGCATGGAGCTGAGGGAAAGAATGCAGGGGGATATCTGAGGACACGGGGGGCAGTGTAGCATGGAGCTGGTGGTAAGATAAGGATGCAGGGGAACATCAGAAGACAAGGGGTACACCAGGAGAACATGGGGGACAGTGGAAGGCACATCGGAGGATGTAGGAGAACACAGGATGACAGGAGATAGAGTAGGACATCAGGAGGACACAAAAGGTATAAGGGGGACACGGGCACAGAAGAGGTTGATCCAGCAGAGGAAGAGGCATCACAGTCGGGAAGGCAGGAGGACACACAGCACAGGAACTTGTGTGTTCATAGAAATATTTGACATCCTCGGAAAATAAGCCCTAGCACATCTTTTGGTGCAAAAATTAATATAAGACACTGTCTTATTTTCAGGGAAACACGTTAGTAGTTTGGGCCCCCTTACAGCTCTGGACCCCCCTGCGGTTGCAGGGGCTGCTCCTCTGTATTTACACCCCTAACTGTAAGTATGTGGACACACAATAACTATACCCATATATGACTATAGAACATTTGTATTCACTCTTAATGAATATGGACTTGGTTTCCTGTGGAAATAATAACTTCTACGCACAAGAGTATGTTTTTCCAATCGTGAAATATGGTTGTGGAATTTTCTCGCAGTCAGACATATAAGTGCACCAGTGTGGTCAGGCACTGATATTGGCCAATATGTTCTGGTTTGCAGTCAGTGATTCAGTTCATTGCAGAGGTGTCTGGTTTCATACCTGGGATCTATGCAGGCCAGCAAAGTTCTTTCACCAGACTCTTTGTTTTGTGTACTTTGGCATTTCCATGCTGAAAATGAATGGCTTCCAGGAAGAAAGTTGAAAACGGGTAGTAACCATCAGACTGTCAGTTGGTGAAGCGTGCTTCAGCTGCTCCAGAGTCCAGTGGTAGGAAGCCTGGTATTGCACATGGTGATCCTAAGCTTGAGTGCAGCTGCTTGGTCAATTTGTGTGCTGACACAGCACCTAGAAAAAATATACAGTACCGTGCAAATATCTTAAGCATTTTTGAAAAATGCTGTAAAGCAGCATTGCTTAAAGAAAAAGAAAAAAAAGAACAATAAGCAAGAATGTTTGTAAAAAGATCAGAAACAAGGCGTTTGTGGCAGTTGTTCTAAGCAAGCTGGAGAACTCGCCCCAATACCCTAATACCATTGCAGATCCCGTTTCTTTCTTGGTTCTTATTCTTCCATTGAAAGTAATGCCAGGCTGGTTTAATTAAGTTATGATTAGGAGTTTGTTATAGCCATATAATCTCTTGCTTGATTTTTCATAGTGCAGATAGTTCCTAAAGAAGAACCATAATGACATATAGTGTATAGAATAAATTATTCAGGATACCCATTCTTCACTTTAAGTGTCTTGGTTTTAGAATCAGATATGCTTTTTATACCTACAGTATATATTGCTGTATATTGGTATGCAACCCTGCCCTCCCAGGATGTTACACAGCCTTCTCCCCAGAGCACTCTGGGAGATCAGCTCATGGTCCTGCTCATTTCAAAGAGGGGAATAAAAATCCCAAAGTGACTGATTACTAAAGTTTCCAAAAAGACTGGTTAACTGGCTAGCTCAGTTACTGCATTTACCCCAAAAGATTCAGGGAATGCTAGGGAAGTATACTGCAAGGATATCGTGGCTTAACTGTTGGGGAAGGAAGAGCGCTGTGATGCTTCACATCTCACCACCCACACTAAAGCGAAAAAACTGGCTGGCCAGTGACAATCCTTCACATGTATAGAAAGGACCATGAAAAGAAAAGAAGGTCATACAGGGTCTTTTGAATGCAACATTATCAAAAAGCTTTATTGGCACTCAAAGAAAAATTGATAAAAATCTCTGTAAGAGGTTCCTTGTAATGCTTCCAATACAGACTTTACAACACAGACATAGACTTTATCGTAGACTTAATGCAAATTTGAAAAGAAGGCAACGACACGTTCGTTTCGGGCAAAAAAAGGCCCTTCATCAGGCCGAGTTGCAGAAAGTACTGTCTACAAAAAAAACATACATAAATACATATTAATTAAATTAATATAATGTATAAATCGATTCCGACACCTCACAGAGGAAAAACCCAAAGGTGAAAAGGATGACGTAGTGTGAACACAGAGGGCCATATGCAATTCACTTTTTCACTTGAGTTTTCTCCCAGGTGATATTTTTAAACTTGTCAATAAAATGCCTTTTAAGCCCCAAGAAGGCAAGAACATGCTCAAAATAATTTTGATAGTACTTTTTAAGCAACTTTTTGGTACTTTTTTAGTTGAAAAGTACTGGAAAGTTATTTAAAATCAAAGATGAAAAATTATCTCCTAGGAGAAAACTCAGGTGAAAAAGAGAATTGCATATGGCCCAGAGTCTTATATTGGTAAGACTCCACACTCATCAAGAAAAGAGCGACAAAGTGAAACATGACTACATGAGCAATAGAGAGTAGACCTGGCGTATCAAGAACCATGCGGGCTAGTAAATATCAAACCGCCAAGAACGCCCAAAGGTCTAGAGGCAGTAAGGGGAAACTTCAAAAGGCTACCAAATATATCACAGTGACAAGACCCAAAGGTCTATAAATATCGACTTCCTTATCACCATGAAAAGTAAAGGTAGAATACATAGTATAAAAAAGAAGGAGACACAGATGCACTTCAGCAAACCTGTTAATCCTGTAGCCAATGCATAGTAGGCACATCAAAGAAGCAAGGAGACATCTGGACCAACCAAATGTAAAATACACCTTTAGAAAATGGCAAAAATGGCATCAGTAGAGCACAAACCAAATAGTGCTAAAGCCAAAAGATCAATCAGTTCCAAGGATATCCAAATACATAGTATGGATGTCATCAGGATCACAATCTTAATAGAGTAAACATAGTTAAACTCTGAACCATAATAGACATCCAGACTGACTCAGCCATATCTATGAATCACTATGTATAGAGGATCACCATAATGTATACTATAATCATACTGTGTAGGTAATCACAGCTTGAGAATTAAGGCAGATACTCCAAAACATAAAAAGAACTGGCCAGTGACAACCCAGAAGTGTAAGCCAGCAATGGAGTGAGCTGCAGGCTGCTGCCGCCTCAAGCCCGAGGACGACACGATAGAGAGCGGGGTGTTGAAGGATAGTAAGTGCTGCTATGCAGCAATGCAATCCAGCTAATCAACTGTGTGGCTGTCATCAATTATACAAGGAGAAGCTGCGGAGGCGGCTGCTGTTAGAGAAAAGGACAGATATCAAGGAACAGTTTTACAATTGCATGTTGCACGCTGAAAGCCCAGATAATCTGGAAGTTAGAAAATAAGGACTTTTTGTGAAGACGGAGAATCTGGTCATCTGGTGGGGTGTGTTCACTGCCCTGGCATTTTGGGGGGGTGCCTAATTGTAAGCACCCCTGTAAAGCCTAAAGATGCTCATTGGACTTTGGTCCCCTTAGCGCAGTTAGGCTGCAAAAAAGTGCCACACATGTGGTATTGCCGTACTCAGGAGACGTAGTATAATGTGTTTTGGGGTGTATTTTTACACATACCCATGCTGGGTGGGAGAAATATCTCCGTAAATGATAATTTTTTCATTTTTTTTTACACACAATTGTCTATTTACAGAGATATTTCTCCCACTCAGCATGGGTATGTGTAAACATACACCCCAAAACACATTATACTACTTCTTCTGAGTATGGCGATACCACATGTGTGGCACTTTTTTGCACCCTAACTGCGCTAAGGGGCCCAAAGTCCAATGAGTACCTTTAGGATTTCACAGGTCATTTTGCGACATTTGGGTTCAAGACCCCATTTTAGAAAGAAGACACCTCAAGGTATTGCATTAGGAGTATGGTGAGTTCATAGAAGATTTTATTTTTTGTCACAAGTTAGCGGAAATTGATTTTAATTGTTTTTTTTTTCACAGAGTGTCATTTACCGCTAACTTCTATGAAAATCTTCTATGAACTCACCATACTCCTAACGGAATACCTTTGGGTGTCTTCTTTCGAAAATGGGGTCATTTGTGGGGTTCCTATACTGCCCTGGCATTTTAGGGGCCCTAAACCGTGAGGAGTAGTCTTGAAACCAAATGTCGCAAAATGACCTGTGAAATCCTAAAGTTACTCATTGGACTTTGGGCCCCTTAGCGCACTTAGGGTGCAAAAAAGTGCCACACATGTGGTACCGCCGTACTCAGGAGAAGTAGTATAATGTATTTCGGGGTGTATTTGTACACATACAGATGCTGGGTGGGAGAAATATCTCTGTAAATGACAATTTTTTTATTTTTTTTTACACACAATTGTCCATTTACAGAGAGATTTCTCCCACCCAGCATGGGTATGTATAAAAGTACACCCCAAAACACATTATACTACTTCTTCTGAGTACGGCAATACCACATGTGTGACACTTTTTTGCAACCTAGGTGCGCTAAGGGGCCTAACGTCCTATTCACAGGTTATTTTGAGGCATTTGGATTCTAGATTACTCATCACGGTTTAGGGCCCCTAAAATGCCAGGACAGTATAGGAACCCTACAAGTGACCCCATTTTAGAAAGAAGACACCCCAAGGTATTCTGTTAGGAGTATGGTGAGTTCATAGAAGATTTTTTTTTGTCACAAGTTAGCGGAAAATGACACTTTGTGAAAAAAAAACAATACAAATCAATTTCCGCTAACCTGTGACAAAAAATAAAATCTTCTATGAACTCATCATACACCTAACAGAATACCTTGGGGTGTCTTCTTTCTAAAATGGGGTCACTTGTGGGGTTCCTATACTGCCCTGGCATGTTAGGGGCCCTAAACCATGAGGAGTAGTCTTGAACCCAAATGTCTCAAAATGACCTGTGAAATCCTAAAGGTACTCATTGGACTTTGGGCCCCTTAGCACAGTTAGGGTGCAAAAAAGTGTCACACATGTGGTATCGCCGTACTCATGAGAAGTAGTATAATGTGTTTTGTGGTGTATTTTTACATATAACCATGCTGGGTGGGAGAAATATCTCTGTAAATGACACATTTTTGATTTTTTTTACACACAATTGTCCGTTTACAGAGAGATTTCTCCCACCCAGCATGGGTATGTGTAAAAATACACCACAAAACACATTATACTACTTCTCCTGAGTACAGCGATACCACATGTGTGACACTTTTTTGCAGCCTAGGTGCGCAACGTCCTATTCACAGGTCATTTTGAGGCATTTGTTTTCTAGACTACTCACGGTTTAGGGCCCCTAAAATGCCAGGGCAGTATAGGAACCCCACAAGTGACCCCATTTTAGAAAGAAGACACCCCTGGAATTTTAGGGGCCTTAAACCGTGAGGAGTAGTCTTGAAACCAAATGTCGCAAAATGACCTGTGAAATCCTAAAGGTACTCATTGGACTTTGGGCCCCTTAGCGCACTTAGGGTGCAAAAAAGTGCCACACATGTGGTACCGCCGTACTCAGGAGAAGTAGTATAATGTATTTTGGGGTGTATTTTTACACATACAGATGCTGGGTGGGAGAAATATCTCTGTAAATGACAATTTTTTGAATTTTTTTTACACACAATTGTCCATTTACAGAGAGATTTCTCCCACCCAGCATGGGTATGTGTAAAAATACACCACAAAACACATTATACTACTTCTCCTGAGTACGGCGATACCACATGTGTGACACTTTTTTGCAGTCTAGGTGCGCTAAGGGGCCCAACGTCCTATTCACAGGTCATTTTAAAGCATTTGTTTTCTAGACTACTCCTCACGGTTTAGGGCCCCTAAAATGCCAGGGCAGTATAGGAACCCCACAAGTGACCCCATTTTAGAAAGAAGACACCCCAAGGTAATCCGTTAGGTGTATGGTGAGTTCATAGAAGATTTTATTTGTTGTCACAAGTTAGTGAAAAATGACACTTTGTGAAAAAAACAATATAAATCAATTTCCGCTAACTTTTGACAAAAAATAAAATCTTCTATGAACTCGTCATACACCTAACAGAATACCTTGGGGTGTCTTTTTTCTAAAATGGGGTCACTTGTGGAGTTCCTATACTGCCCTGGCATTTTACGGGCCCAAAACCGTGAGTAGTCTGGAAACCAAATGCCTCAAAATGACTGTTCAGGGGTATAAGCATCTGCAAATTTTGATGACAGGTGGTCTATGAGGGGGCAAATTTTGTGGAACCGGTCATAAGCAAGGTGGCCTTTTAGATGACAGGTTGTATTGGGCCTGATCTGATGGATAGGAGTGCTAGGGAGGTGACAGGAGGTGATTGATAGGTGTCTCAGGGGGTGGTTAGAGTGGAAAATAGATGCAATCAATGCACTGGGGAGGTGATCGGAAGGGGGTCTGAGGGTTTTGCTGAGTGATCAAGAGCCCACACGGGGCAAATTAGGGCCTGATCTGATGGGTAGGTGTGCTAGGGGGTGACAGGTGGTGACAGGAGGTGATTGATGGGTGTCTCAAGGTGTGATTAGAGGGGGGAAATAGATGCAAGCAATGCACTGACGAGGTGATCAGGGCTGGGGTCTGAGGGCGTTCTGAGGGTGTGGGCGGGTGATTGGGTGCCCTAGGGGCAGATAGGGGTCTAATCTGATGGGTATCAGTGACAGGGGCTGATTGATGGGTGATCAGTGGGTGATTAGATGGCAGAACAGATGTAAACAATGCACTTGGGAGGTGATCTGAGGGTAGGTCTGGGGCAATCTGATGGTGTGGGTGGGTGATCAGATTGCCCGCAAGGGGCAGGTTAGGGGCTGATTGATGGGTGGCAGTGACAGGGGGTGATTGATGGGTGGCAGTGACAGGGGGTGATTGATGGGTGATTGATAGGTGATTGACAGGTGATCAGTGGGTTATTACAGGGAAGAACAGATGTAAATAATGCACTGGCAAATTCATAAGGGGGGGTCTGAGGGCAATCTGAGCATGTGGGGCGGGCGATTGGGTGCCCGCAAGGGGCAGATTAGGGTCTATTCTGATGGGTGACAGGTGGTGATAGGGGGTAATTGATGGGTAATTAGTGGGTGTTTAGAGGAGAGAACAGATGTAAACACTGCACTTGGGAGGTGATCTGATGTCGGATCTGCGGGCGATCTATTGGTGTGGGTGGGTGATCAGATTGCCCACAAGGGGCAGGTTAGGGGCTGATTGATGGGTGGTAGAGACAGGGGGTGATTGATGGGTGGCAGTGACAGGGGGTGATCGATGGGTGGCAGTGACAGGGGGTGATTGATGGGTGATTGATAGGTGATTGACAGGTGATCAGTGGGTTATTACAGGGAAGAACAGATGTAAATAATGCACTGGCGAATTGATAAGGGGGGGGGGGTCTGAGGGCAGTGTGGGCGGGTGATTGGGTGCCCGCAAGGGGCAGATTAGGGTCTAATCTGATGGGTAACAGTGACAGGTGGTGATAGGGGGTGATTGATGGGTGATTGATGGGTAATTAGTGGGTGTTTAGAGGAGAGAACAGATGTAAACACTGCACTTGGGAGGTGATCTGATGTCAGATCTGCGGGCGATCTATTGGTGTGGGTGGGTGATCAGATTGCCCGCAAGGGGCAGGTTAGGGGCTGATTGATGGGTGGCAGTGACAGGAGGTGATTGATGGGTGATTGACAGGTGATTGACAGGTGATCAGTGGGTTATTACAGGGGGGATAGAGGCATACAGTACACAGGGGGGGGGGGGGGGTCTGGGGAGAATCTGAGGGGTGGGGGGGGGGTGATCAGGAGGGAGCAGGGGGCAGTTTAGGGTTTAAAAAAAAAATAGCGTTGACAGAAAGTGACAGGGAGTGATTGATGGGTGATTAGGGGGGTGATTGGGTGCTAACAGTGGTCTGGGGGGTGGGCAGGGGGGGTCTGAGGGGTGCTGTGGGCGATCAGGGGGCAGGGGGGGGAATCAGTGTGCTTGGGTACAGACTAGGGTGGCTGCAGCCTGCCCTGGTGGTCCCTCGGACACTGGGACCACCAGAGCAGGAGGCAGCCTGTATAATAGGCTTTGTATACATTACAAAGCCTATTATACATACGGGCAGCGGTGATCCGGGTGCTAGTAACCCGCCGGCACTTCCGAACGGCCGGCGGGTTACAGCGCGAGGGGGGCGGAGCCAGTCGCCGGCAGCTGATCGCGTCACGAATGACGCGATCACCGCCTAACCACGCCCGCCGCCACCCCCGCCGATGGGCGTATTGCGGTTGTTTAGGCCCGGACTTTGCCGCCGCCCATCGGCTGGGGGCGGTCCTGCAGTGATTAAATGATCTATGTCTTGTTTTTTTCACCACCAATTGGGCGTTTTGGGGTTGATATTTGTTTTCAGTAATTACTTTATTTTCTATGCATTTTAAAGGGAAAAACAAGGATAAAATGAAAAAATACACTATTTCTCCAATTTCATCCTCTATAGTTTTAATATAAACACTGCTACTGTGCATAAAACCCACACATTTTAATTATGTCCCTAGTACAAAGTATGGTGACAATATAGTATTTGGAAATAAAGGTGTATTTTTTCTTTGGTGGGTTTTTTTTTTCACTATTTTCACGTGCACTTGCACAGCAATGTGTGCGCGCGCATAGTGGCAGCAGCACTGTCCGACTTATAAAAATGCCCTGGAGCCATTAAGAGGCTCTAGCAGGACGTTTTTATAAGTCAGCTTGTCATTAAGTGGTTAAAATAATTCTGCAAAGAGTGGGCAAAAATTTGCGTACATGGCGTTTTGCCACCCGGTCACTTTGGCTGCCGCTGAAATACCAGGCGGCCAATTACTATTCCTCCTCCAAGTTATAGCAACTTGGGGGAGAACTAATTCGGGGTCCGGGTATCGCTGGTACCTGAATTACACTGCTGCGCGGCCATAGACATTATAACATTATGTCTATGGCAGCACCCAGGTCAGGCGCAGCGCGGGGAAGAACACACCGAAATGACCTGCCTCGTAAAAATTCATGCACAGCAATGTGAAAGACTGCAGTTGTTGCAGTTAAAGAGACTCCGTAACAAAAATTGCATCCTGTTTTTTATCATCCTACATGTTCCAAAAGCTATTCTAATGTGTTCTGGCTAACTGCAGCACTTTCTACTATGACAGTCTCTGTAATAAATCAATGTATCTTTCCCCTGTCAGACTTGTCGGCCTGTGTCTGGAAGGCTGCCAAGTTCTTCAGTGTTGTGGTTCTGCTATGAACTCACCCTTTCTGGCCCCTCTATGCACACTGCCTGTGTGTTATTTAGATAAGAGAGAAGAGAGAAGCTGCTCTAATCAGCTGGATAAATCGTCCTCTGAGCTGGCTGGGCTTTCACATACTGAGGAATTACAAACAAGGGCAAAGCTGTTTGCAGGAAGAAAAGAGCAGCCTGAAACTTCAGTGCTTTAGTGGGGGAAAGAAACACACAAATGATCTCTTGAGATTCAAAAGGAATGCTGTATACAGCCTGCTTATGTATGGATGTATTTTCTATGTGTGGACATACTGTACATCAACCTACTTCCTGTTTTGGTGGCCATTTTGTTTGTTTACAAACAAACTTTTTAAAACTGTTTTTAACCACTTTTAATGCGGCGAGGAGCGGCGAAATTGTGACAGAGGGTAATAGGAGATGTCCCCTAACGCACTGGTATGTTTACTTTTTAGCGATTTTAACAATACAGATTCCCTTTAAAGGTGGCACAACAGTTATTAGGTTTGAGGGACAATTACTTTTTTTTCACATACGCCCATTTACAGTAGATTTGAATAGCTGCTATTTTTCCTTAACCACTTGATGTAAAGGGATATTTATAAATGTCCTATTTGTGCACTAATTTGAGCAAATAGGATGTTTAGTAAACGTTCATTCTTCTAAAATGCGAATGTACATGCGCCTGTTTTAACCTCTCAATGGAGGGTGTCAAGTGATTGATGATTAAAATCGACACTTAAAAACAGCATTTTGTATTTATTTGGGTTATCATTGTCTAATATGTATTTTTGTTGATGATCTGTAACATAAAGAGTGTCCTTACTGAATATAATTATGGACGTATGTCTTTTTTTCAACCCGAGTAACTATGTAACTGTGTAATGGCTTACTTTTTTAAAATATAAATAATAAATTATTTAGTCAATGTTTACTCGTAAAATCTAATGTTATCCTGATTGACATTCTTAATTTAGACCTGGCACTCATAAGGATCTGCTGCCATACTGTGGGGCAATCATTGTGACGATTTGTCGGTTGGAAAAGCAAAAACAACATATACATTTGTATGATGGTTTTTCCAAATGATCCTTTGTTTCAAGCAAGTTTCTATATACATTGGTCGGCTGTATATACAGTGCGATATGTGCAGAAGCAATTTATATTTACCAATACTAAACATTGGTTTTTCAATTCTTTCAAACTTCTGTGCAGCAGAATTCACTTCTGACCAACAGATGAACTGTTAATTTGGATCTGATCGTTTGTCAAACGAGAGTGAGTATATGCACAAGAGTACAAGAGTTTAACCCAGGAATTAATTCATCCCAATCAGTAACCGATACCCCCTTTCCCATTTCCATTTCCTTTTTCTCTAATAGATCATCAGGGGGTCTTTGTTGTCGATATTGTGAAATTCCTCCCACAGTGTGACGTCATTGCACTGTGCGAAATAACAGCTGTTTCCAGCCCCGGGCCGCGGGATATCTGCACTGAAAGGAAGAGCTAGGAATCACAGGTGGTGAGGCCTCCATAAATGCCCAATCTCAACATCACTGAGATAATCTGGTATTACTTGTAGGAACAGAAGCAAGTAAGACATCTGCAATTAAACTCTTACCAGTTCACAACAATTTCTGGAACAACCTACCACGAAAGGTTATTCAGAAACTGTCCAGAAAGAACTTCTGCTGCTAAATCACATACCGATTTAATTGATGTTTAGTGCTGTGCAATATATTGACTATTTTTAAATAAATGATAATAGTGTTTTAACACTGTTCTCACCTAAAAGGGCAACATTTTGCAAGGGTGATTTTGCCACGATTAGCGTGGCAAAATCACTGTACACTCTAGCGATTTTTGAGCGAACGCAATTAGGGATTTTTAAGCACTGTATTGAGATTGCTCTAAATAGAATCACAGAAAAATGCTGCGTTTTGGGATTGCTGCTAATCGCGACTCGCCCGGTGGCAATCGCGGCAGTGAGAGCACTGCCATTAGTTAGTATTGCGCTAGCGGTTCAGCGATTAGCGGGAATCGCCCGCTAATCGCCCCAATGAGAACGGGCCCTAAGCTTATTGTGGTATTTGGAATGTCTCTTAATTATTTTAAAATATTCATGGCATTAATTTTTGAAACAATTGTACTTTACAGTATTTTTGTGTAGATATGTACAGTATATACACACTTTTTTGCACACATGTCCCAACTTGTTTTATTTTCTGATTTCTTTAAAGAGGAACTGTCGCGAAAATCTTAAAATTTAAAACACATAGAAAGTAGAAGTACATTTCTTCCAGCATAAAATGAGCCATAAATTACTATTCTATGTTGCTGTCACTTACAGTAGGTAGTAGAAAACTGACATTACTGACCGATTTTGGGCTATTCCATCTTTCCATAGGGGATTCTCAGATATAGAAAACCCTGAGAACCGCCCTATGAGAAGATGGGCTAGTCCACAACCTGTCGGTAATGTCAGATTTCTACTACCTACTGTAAGTGACAGCAACATAGGAGAAAAGTAATTTATGTCTCATTTTACTCAGGAATACTAACCAGCAAGGTCATCGTGACCTAGAACTCATTGGAGTGTGTAAGAGGCTACAATGGTTCTAAAAGCCCTCTTACTAAAATGCTATGGAAATTGGATTATTATGGCTCTGTTCAAATTAACAAGATGACTGTAACAATTTCTGGAGATGCAGCTGCGGGCAGTCAGGATACCCCCGCAGCTGCTTCGGTTTCCCTGTCAGACATTTCTCCCGTTCCTCCGGAGTCTAGCACGCCGAGGAGGGGACTGTCAGTGGCTCACAGGGTGGCTTTGTCGCGCGCGCGCACAGATGGGACCTTTATGCGGGGAGGAGGCGCTCCAGCCAACCGGCCGGTCGGCTGACGTCAGGGGAGACTCTCTGCGTTCTCGATTGGCTGATGAGTGTGGGCGTGGCCGAGGGGTCTCCTACGCTTCTTAAGCCGCTTGGAGTCACTTGCACACTGTCTGCTGTTGCGAATGCTACGTGTTAGCACTCAGACCTTAGATAGATCCGGTGTGCTTTGATCCGGGAGGAAACCGGGGATTTCACACAAGACTAGGATTTATTATTGTTTTTGATATATATATTGCTTAAAATCCTGTGTTTGACTCTGGCTCTCTTCTGACTTCGCTTTTGCTTTACAATTCTGTGCTTTAGTCCATCTGATGCTGTTGCTAACTCTGCCTGATATATCTCTATCCTCTTGCCTGCCGATTTTGTACTGTATCTTCCTGTCTGTTGCCGATCCGATCTGTCTGACTACTCCACTCACCAGTGAGCCCTAGTCACTGGTGAGGTTCATTACTGATAGTACCCATCAGCTCCTCTGGTGAAGTTCTGCAAAACTAAATCAGTATTACAGTTGCACCAAGCACTACACCTGTTATACCTTTTGTATTTGTTGTCACGGCAGCTTCTGATGTACCAGCATTATATGATTCTGCAGATCACCTGATAATCAGGTATATGTCTGCATTATAGGTGATACTGCAGATCACCTAATAATCAGAATTCTGCCTCTTGCTGACACAAATCGTTACAGAACAGCAGACCAAAAATGTCTATGGAGACACTATGCACTCAGGTCAAATTGTTGACCACGGCTGTTAATGATCTTACCAATACGGTCAACACACAGCAGACACAGATTAACTTATTGTCTGAGGTAGTGACCCGACTTCAAAAGACCAATGCATCAGTGTCATCCCCTGTAGTCAGTGAGCCCAGGATGCCTCATCCTGAAAGATTTTCAGGACACCGGTCTGACTTCCGGAACTTTAAGCATCGTTGCCTATCATATTTTGAGTTACGCCCGGTATCTTCGGGCTCTGAGAGTCAGCGAGTTACTATCTTAAAAACTTTATTATCCGGGGATTCGCAGACATGAGCTTACAGCCTTCCCACTGGTCATGAGGCATTAACTTCTGTTCAAGAATTTTTTAAAGCTATGGCAATTATATATGATGATCCCGATTTAGCTATGATTTCAGAGAGGAAGCTCAAAATGCTCCGACAAGGGCATAATACTGTTGAAACTTACGCTGCTGAGTTTAGAAAATGGGCGGTGTCAGCCAGATGGGGGCAGTATGCTTTGTTAGATTGTTTTTTATCGGGATTATCTGATGCTGTTGCTGATCTGATGTTAAGCCACCCAGAACCTAAAACTGTGGATGAGGGGATCTCTTTAGCGGTCAAGATTGATCGTTGAGTTCGTTATCAAAAGCAGACTCGAGCTAGACCGTCAGGAAAACCTTCTCCTATCCCCTTCTCTGCTCCTGCCCCTTCTTCTTCTCCTCCTCAAGATGAACCGATGCAAATCGGACAATCTAAGCTCTCGGAGGTTGAGAAAAACAGGAGATGTACTGAAAGACTCTGCCTGTATTGTGCAGAGAAGGGTCATATGGTACAAAATTGTCCCAGGAAGGCGGAAAACTCTATCGCCTAGGCGTAGCTGGAGGTACTACCCTTGGCGATCCTGTCTTACCTCTAAAAAATAGTCGCTTACTTCTCCCGTGTTCTATCACCTGGGAAGACAAAGTCCGGTCTACCCAGGCCTTTATAGACTCGGGTTCTGCAGCTAATTTTATGGATTACGATTTTGCTGTTAAGTTTGGTTTTCCTCTCCTTTCCTTGGGACGTCAAATTGTGGTTACTGCAGTGGATGATTCACCACTACAGGGCAAACAACCTCTCTCTCACACTACTGTATTATTGTGTCAGATAGGGGCTTTGCACAAAGAACAAATACAATTTTTTGTTCGTAAGATGGCTACTTCCACTGTGATCCTTGGTATGCCGTGGCTTCAAAAACATTTCCCTCAGATCGACTGGAGTTCCAGACAATTGTTGAGCTGGTCCTCTTTTTGACATCATCATTGTATGGAGAAAGTCACAATATGTGCTACCAAGGTTCAAGTGGAAGGGTTGCCTATTCAGTATTCAGACTTTGCTGATGTTTTCTGTCCCAAGGCGGCAGACAAACTTCCTCCTCATCGAAGTTTTGACTGCCCCATTGAGTTGAGATCAGGTTGTATGCCCCCTAGAGGCCATTTGAATAACCTTTCTGGGCCGGATAAACTTGCCATGCAGGAATATATTAATAACCTTCTTGGCGGTATGGACGAGCTCAGCTCGTCCATAGCCGCCAATACTGATATCTCTGGCCCTGCTGGGCCGATTTACTTCATGTAAACTGCGCCACACGCAGCTAGCACTTTGCCAGCTGTGTGTGGCCTTCAATCGCCGCTGCTCAGCGGCGATCGCCCGCACGCAGCGGCGGAAGAGGCTCCCCTCCCCCGCCCGAGCCCTGCGCTGCCTGGCCCGAACACTTTCGGGCAGCGCAAAGGGCTGGATCGGAGTGGTCTGACGTCGCCACTCCGAGGGATTTCTTGTTACTTGTGATTGCCGAAAGCGATCAGAAGGGCGCACCTTGTGCGCCCTCTAGTAGGCTTTCATGCTGCCAACTTTCAGTTGGCAGCATGAAAAGAAAAAAAAATGACATGGAAAAAACCCTGCCGCCGCCACCCTGGCAATTTAAATAGAACGCCAGGGTGGTTAAAGAAAACATGGCCAAAGATACATGGCCAAAGGTTTCATTTGTCCATCTAGGTCCCCGGCCGGGGCAGGTTTCTTTTTTGTACAGAAAAAGGACAGTGGCCTTCGGCCATGTATCGATTACAGACAGCTAAACAAAATTACTGTGAAAAATCGTTATCCTCTCCCTCTGATTGATGACTTGTTCTCTCAGATTACTGATGCGAGTGTCTTCACCAAACTCGATCTCAGAGGGACTTACAACCTGATTCACATAAGAGAGGGTGACGAGTGGAAGACGGCGTTCAACACACCCGATGGGCACTACGAGTACCTGGTGATGCCCTTTGGGTTGTGCAACGCACCCGCTGTCTTCCAAGAGTTGATTAATGAAGTCTTTAGAGAGGTTCTGGGGCGTTTCGTCCTTGTGTATTTAGATGACATACTAATTTTTTCATCTAATATTTCTGAACACAGGGAGCATGTGAAATATGTGTTAAAGAAGCTATGACAAAATTCCTTGTATGCTAAACTCGAGAAGTGTCTTTTTGAAGTTTCTGAGATTCCCTTCCTGGGGTACATAATTTCCACCGCCGGACACTCTATGGACCCCAAGATGGTTTCTGCTGTCCTGGAGTGGCCACTACCTTTGGGGTTGAAGGCACTCCAGCGATTCATTGGCTTTGCCAGCTATTACAGAAAGTTTATTAAAGGGTTTTCTTCTGTGGTGTCACCCCTCACTGAACTTACCTAAAGGGGGGCAGATACCTACAATTGGTCAGCAGAAGCACAATCTGCATTCTCATCACTTAAGAAATTGTTCTGCTCCGCTCCCATTTTGAGACATGTGGACATCACTCTCCCTTTCATTGTAGAGGTGGATGCTTCAGAGATCGGAGTTGGGGCCGTATTGTCTCAGCACTCCGGTCTGCAAGGCAGGTTGCACCCGTGCGAATTTTTCTCTAGGAAGTTTTCCCCTGCTGAGAGAAATTATGACATTGGGAATCGAGAACTGTTGGCCATCAAACTTGCGTTTGAGGAATGGCGACATTGGCTCGAGGGGGCTGAACATACTATAACAGTCTATACCGATCACAAAAACTTAGAGTATATTGAAAGGGGCCGAACGTCTCAGTCCTAGACAAGCCCGTTGGTCTTTGTTTTTTACGAGGTTCAGATTCATTATTACCTACAAACCTGGTAGTAAGAACGTCAAGGCAGACGCATTATCCAGATGTTTTGAGCCCGAGACAATACAGCCCTCGACCCCTGAAAGCATCCTTCCCGAGAAAATGATTCTGGCTGCTACTGAAACTTGGGAAGATTGGGCTTCTACTCTAAGTTCTTACCAGCAGGAGGTTCCTGAGGGGAAACCGGATGAGATTCTCTTTGTACCGCTACAGTTTCGATTGAAAATTCTTCATGTATTCCATTTTCATAAGAATGCAGGACATCCAGGGGTTGCCAGCACGCAGGAGCTGCTGGACAGATGTGTTTGGTGGCCATCCACTGTGTCTGATTGTAAGGAGTTGGTCAGAGATTGTTCTGTGTGTGCCAGGAGTAAACCGTCCAGGCATGCTCCTGTAGGCACTCTACAATCACTACCTGCACCTGAACAACCATGGACCCATCTGTCCATGGATTTTGTGGGTGAGTTGCCTAGATCTGAGGGAAAAACAGTCATTTGGGTGGTAGTCGATAGGTTCAGCAAGATGGCCCATTTCATTCCATTGGACGGACTCCCCTCTGCTCAAGAACTGGCAGAACTCTTCATTCACCACATCTTCCAGTTGCATGGTATCCCGGAGAATGTGGTGTCAGACAGGGGAGTCCAGTTCGTACCCAAGTTCTGGAGGGATTTCTGTCATTATCTGGGTATGAACCTGTCATTTTCCTCCGGCTACCATCCATAGACTAATGGACAGACTGAAAGGGTTAACCAGTCCCTTGAACAGTTCCTGAGGTGCTATGTGGCAGATGCCAAGTTGGATTGGGTGAAATTTTTGCCATTTGCAGAGTTTGCACATAATAACTTAAAGAGTACCTCTTCAGGTTTTTCCCCGTTCCAGGTAGTAACAGGGAGATCACCCAAATTCTCTCCTCTGCCAGTAGTGTCATCTCCTTTCCCTGCCTTAGAAGTGTGGCAGGGAGCTTTGAAGGAGATTTGGGGTATGGTCAAAAGAAACTTAGGAAAGGCCTGTCAGACCCAGAAAAAACAGGCAGATAAGAGACGCTCTGTGGAATGGGAATTTACACCAGGTGACCAGCATTTGGCTTTAAAGCAGCCCTCTGCGAAATTGGGTCCCAGATTTATAGGTCCATACCCTGTGTCCAAAAAGATTAATAGTGTCACATATGTCATCTCTCTACCTTCCAGTATGAGAGGGGTTAAGTCATTCCATGTGTCTCTGTTAAAACCTGCTGTGCATGTGGACTCCTCCCCCCCGTGGTGATTGATGGGGAACCTGAGTATGAGATTGAACAAATTTTGGAGTCTTGGTGGGTGCAGAACTCTATACAGTACCTTGTTCACTGGAAGGGGTATGGGCCTGAGGAGAGATCTTGGGTACCAAGGCATCGCATGCATGCGGAGGAACTCAGGAAAAGATTTCATGAAGTACATCCTGAGAAGCCAGGTGGACCATGTCCAGAGTCCACGCCTCAAGGTGGGAGTACTGTAACAATCTCTGGAGATGCAGCTGCGGGCAGTCAGGATACCCCCGCATCTGCTTCGGTTTCCCTGTCGGGCGTTTCTCCCGTTCCTCCGGCGTCTAGCACGCTGAGGAGGGGACTGTCAGTGGCTCACAGGGTGGCTTTGTCGCGCGCGCGCACGCACAGACGGGAGCTTTATGCGGGGAGGAGGCTGACGTCAGGGGAGACTCACAGCGTTTCCGATTGGCTGATGAGTGTGGGCGTGGCCGAGGGGTCTCCATCCGCTTCTTAAGCCGCTTGGAGTCACTTTGCTAACTCTGCCTGATATATTTCTATCCTCTTGCTGCCGATTTTGTACTGTATCTTCCTGTCTGTTGCCGATCCGATCTGTCTGACTACTCCACTCACCAGTGAGCCCTAGTCACTGGTGAGGTTCATTACTGATAGTACCCACCAGCTCCTCTGGTGAGTAGAGTTGGGCCGAACGGTTCGCCTGCGAACGGTTCCATGCGAACTTCAGTGGTTCGCGTTCGGGTCCCGCAGGCGAACTTTTGCGGAAGTTCGGTTCACCCCATAATGCACCATGAGGGTCAACTTTGACCCTCTACATCACAGTCAGCAGGCCCAGTGTAGCAAATTAGGCTACACTAGCCCCTGGAGCCACTCCCCCCCTAATAAAAGGCAGGCAGCGGCGGCCATTACGCTCACTCGTGTGCCTGCGTTAGTGAGAGTAGGGCGACCTCTGCAGACTGTCTCTCATAGGGAAAGATTAGTTAGGCTTAGCTTGTTCCTGGCTGCATACCTGTTCTGTTCAGTGAGCCCACCATACCTGTTCTGTTCAGTGAGCCCACTGGATACCTGCATACCTGTTCAGTGAACCTGCCACTGCATACCTGTTCTGTGAACCCACCACTGCATACCTGTACTGTGAACCCACCACTGCATACCTGTTCAGTGAACCCACCACTGCATACCTGTTCAGTGAACCCACCACTGCATACCTGTTCAGTGAACCTGCCACTGCATACCTGTTCTGTGAACCCACCACTGCATACCTGTTCTGTGAACCCACCACTGCATACCTGTACTGTGAACCCACCACTGCATACCTGTTCAGTGAACCCACCACTGCATACCTGTTCAGTGAACCTGCCACTGCATACCTGTTCTGTGAACCCGCCACTGTATACCTGTTCAGTTAACCCGCCACTGCATACCTGTTGTGTTCAGTGAACCCGCAACTGTATACCTCTTCTGTTCAGTGAACCTGCCACTGCATACCTGTTCTGTGAACCCACCACTGCATACCTGTTCTGTTCAGTGAACCCGCCACTGCATATCTGTTCTGTTCAGTGAACCCGCCACTGTATTCCTGTTCAGTGAACCCGCCACTGCATACCTGTTGTGTTCAGTGAACCCGCCACTGTATACCTGTTCTGTTCAGTGAACCTGCCACTGCATACCTGTTCTGTGAACCCACCACTGCATACCTGTTCTGTTCAGTGAACCCGCCACTGCATACCTGTTCTGTTCAGTGAACCCGCCACTGTATTCCTGTTCAGTGAACCCGCCACTGCACTCTCGCCATGGTGCGCACCAGTCCAGCACGGCCATCACTACACAAACAGCTGTTTGCGGTGCGTTACACGGTGAGTTTGGTGTGTCAGTGTGAAGCAGTACCTTAATTACACTACCTGATTGATGTATACACATGCAAGATGTTTTAAAGCACTTTAGGCCTGTCATTTAGCATTCAATGTGATTTCTGCCCTTAAAACGCTGCTTTGCGTCAAATCCAGATTTTTCCCGGGAACTTTTGGCATGTATCCCACTCCTCCACCTGGGGGTCCAGGTGTTAGACCCCTTGAAACATCTTTTCCATCACTTTTGTGGCCAGCATAATTTTTTTTTTTTCAAAGTTCGCATCCCCATTGAAGTCTATTGCGGTTTGCGAACTTTTACGCGAACCGAACCTTACGCGGAAGTTCGCGAACCCGGTTCGCGAACCTAAAATCGGAGGTTCGGCCCCACTCTACTGGTGAGGTTCTGCCAAAGTAAATCAGTATTACGGTTGCACCAAGCACTACACCTGTTACACCTTTTGTATTTGTTGTCACGGCAGCTTCTGATGTACCAGCATTATAGGTGATTCTGCAGATCACCTTATAATCAGGTATATGTCTGCATTATAGGTGATACTGCAGATCACCTAATAATCAGAATTCTGCCTCTTGCTGACACAAATCGTTACAATGACACATCATTGCATTCCAGTAGTACTGGAGGTGTGTTTAGCTTCTAAGGGCAACAATGGTGATGCACTTGGAGACATCTCGGAGCTCACTCCAACCTGAATTATCCCAAATTCTTTCTGTTTTAGGAAAGCAAACTTTTTGTTTACTCAGGAAGAAATGTACATCTTATTTGTATGATTTTCGCGACAGTTCCTCTTTAAAGAAATCAGAAATAAAATCGCGAAAAAAGTAGGCAGTTAAAATCTGACAGAACCAAAACCAGCAGGTTTTGAGCCAGTCCATCTCCTCATGGGGGATTCTCAAGGTTTTCTTTGTTTTTTTAACAGCATTTCCTGAACAGCAGTTGCAAAGTCTAACTCACAAAATAGTGTGCAAGTGAGTAGGGATGCTGACTGGTATCTTACTATTTTGGCAGTTAAACTGCTGTTCAGGAAAGGCTGTTTAAAACAAAGAAAACCCTGAGAATCCCCCATGAGGAGATGGACTGGCCCAAAACCTGTCAGTTCTGACAGATTTTAACTGCCTACGTTTTTCGCAATAGTGGTCCTTTACATTTCTTGTAGAGGTCTCATACAGTAATTGTTTTTGCTGATAATGACTACTTTTATATTTGTAGGTGAAATACCACTACATAGCTCCAGTGCTGCTGATTGCTGGGTTGTCTTGACAGGGAGCCATTGGTTTCAAACACACTGACAGGGCTGCACTTTCAAATAAGCAAAGTTTTTAAACAGTAAGTATATTCCTAAGGGAAAAAGCACAGGCAAAGTCAGGAAGGGTGTTTCCAATTGTTGGCATAAGAATATAAACACAGATAGGAAAGGTAAGAACATGAAGAACTAAACAAAATGTTCTACTCCCATCTCTTCAATTTGTAATAAGTAAATGAAAGATTTCACCTTATCTTGATGCATTCAGCTTGCAGATTCTATATGTCTGAGTAAGATTAATTTAATTAAAGTGGGACTGAACTCGGACGTAACGTTCATTAAAAACATGTTTTCCTGCTTTTTATTACCCATACAGTTATCATATTTGCTTTTATGCACAAGTATCATTGCCTGCAAGTTCTTAAAGTACAGTTTATTTTCACTGAAAGCTGCCATTGTAATTTATTGCATAACTGCTGTATTCATATACTGTATATACTTGAATATAAATCAACCCCGTGTGTAAGTCGACCTCAATATTTGACCCACTTAAAGGGAACCTGAAGCGAGTAAAATTATTTAAAATAAACACATGACGTAGCTGCAAATGAATAGGACATACTAACCTCACTGTCAGTTCCTCTGAGAAGCCCACCATTTTCTTCTTACAATGATCCCTTCCAGTTCTGACAATATTTTGTCAGAACTGAAATATACCAGTTGCTGTCAGTTATATATCAGCAGCTGTCAGTTACAACTGAATGTGCAAGGTAATGTCCATGTTTCCCTATGGCTCAAGTGCCTGATATTACAGTTTAACAGTGTACTGACCAGGAAGCTGTTATGGGGTAATGGGCATTTTTAAAATGGAGGACGGAGAATTCCATCATCACAGTGGACAAATGGAACGCAAGAGAGGAGAAAGAGATTGAGGAGTAAACTACACAGGAGGTAAGTATGACCTGTGTATGGTTATTTTGACTTTTTATTTTCAGTTCAAGTTCTCTTTAAGCTGGATTTTTTTTAATTACTCAAGTATAAGTCTATCCAGCAAAGTTAATGGCTGCATGTAATGATCTGCTCTGCTGCACAGGCAGACAGCTTTTTGACCATTTTTTAGGTCTGGGTGCTGCAGGTCTCTGGAAAAGAGACCTGTCTTAACTCTGCAAGTTTCAGAGTTGCTCTTCTGGTGAGGAATTTGCATCCACTTGTCATGCAAATTGCTTAGCTGCTTCCTTTGATGGCTTGCAGTATAAATGCCATTTCCTCCCAGAATTCCCTGCTGGTCATAGAGGTTTGTTCCTGCTAACTTACCTGGAGTCTCAGCCCTCTGCTTATTGTTTGCTAATATTGCTATCTTAGAATAGTTCCTTGGGAGTGCACTGACATTTAGAGTTGAGCCGAAATTTTCGTAATTTCGCATTACTATAATTACGCATGCGAAATTTGCGATTAGGATGCGAAATTACGGGAGCGTAATTGCCATTAAAATCGTAATTGAAAATACCGTAAGCGTAATTTTCAACGCGTAATTTCGCGTTTCGTTCATGCCGTAAGTTCGCATTAAACGCTACCGTAATTTCGCGTTAAACCGTAACGCTCCGTATAATATAAAAAACCCGCCGACTTTAAGGGTTAATAGCAAAGTCCCCTTAAATGCTAAGAGCCTCAAATTTGGAGAATATATTAAGGAGATCAGGAGGAATAAGAGGAAAATTTTTTTTTGCAATAAGACCTTATAGTTTTTGAGAAAATCGATGTTAAAGTTTCAAAGTAAAAATTTATACATTTAAAAACCCGCCGACTTTAACGGTTAATAGCAAAGCCTGCTTAAAGTTTAGGAGCACCAAATTCCTAGGGTATATTAAGGGGATCAGTGGGAATAAGAAGAAAAAAATTTTTTTCAAAAAGACCTTATAGTTTTTGAGAAAATCGATTTTTAAGTTTCAAGGGCAAAAATGTCTTTTAAATGCGGAAAATGTCAGTTTTTTTTGCACAGGTAACAATAGTGTATTATTTTCATAGATTCCCCCAAGTGGGAAGAGTGTGGGAAATATAAAAAAAAAACGACGTGGGGTCCCCCCTCCCAGACCTCTTTAACCCCTTGTCCCCCATGCAGGCTGGGATAGCCAGAATGCGGAGCACCGGCCGCGTGGGGCTCCGCACCCTGACTATACCAGCCCGCATGGTCCATGGATTGGAGGGTCTCGGAAGGGGAGGGGCAGCCAAGCTTTCCCCTCCCCCTCCGAGCCCTTGTCCAATCCAAGGACAAGGGGCTCTTCTCCACCTCCGATGGGCGGTGGAGGTGGAGGCCGCGATTTCCTGGGGGGGGGGGGGTTCATGGTGGAATCTGGGAGTCCCCTTTAAAAAGGGGTCCCACAGATGCCCACCCCCCCTCCCAGGAGAAATGAGTATAAAGGTACTTGTACCCCTTACCCATTTCCTTTAAGAGTTAACAGTAAATAAACACACAAACACTTAGAAAAAGTATTTTAATTGAACAAAAAACATAACCACGAAAAAAGTCCTTTAATATTCTTAATTAACCATTAATACTTACCTGTCCCTTTAAATAAATGATCCCACGCAATATCCTCGGAAATGTTCTATCAGTTACAATGTAACAAAGTTATTACAATGTAACAACTTTGTTACATTGTAACTACGCCGCACCCGACGCCACTCGCCGCTCAGCCGCCGCATACGCGTCCGTGCTGCACGGACCCGACAGAGCTCTGAGCTATATAGCTCAGAGCTCTCTAAGCATCTTTGTATTTGGGCTCCAAGGAGCCCCATTGGTCCTTAGCAGACCAATGGGGTTCCTTCTGATTTGAAGGAACCCCATTGGTCTGCTAAGGACCAATGGGGCTCCCTGGAGCCCAAATACAAAGATGCTTAGAGAGCTCTGAGCTATATAGCTCAGAGCTCTGTCGGGTCCGTGCAGGACGCTAAGTCCCCGCCGGCTCCGCTGCCCTCCCCACCTCTCCCACATGTCACCCACATGTGGGTGACATGTGGGTGACAGATGTGGGCGGGGTGGACAGCGGGGGCCAGCGGGGACTTAGCGTCCTGCACGGACGCGTATGCGGCGGCTGAGCGGCGAGTGGCGTCGGGTGCGGCGTAGTTACAATGTAACAAAGTTGTTACATTGTAATAACTTTGTTACATTGTAACTGATAGAACATTTCCGAGGATATTGCGTGGGATCATTTATTTAAAGGGACAGGTAAGTATTAATGGTTAATTAAGAATATTAAAGGATTTTTTTCGTGGTTATGTTTTTTGTTCAATTAAAATACTTTTTCTAAGTGTTTGTGTGTTTATTTACTTTTAACTCTTAAAGGAAATGGGTAAGGGGTACAAGTACCTCTATACTCATTTCTCCTGGGAGGGGGGGTGGGCATCTGGGGGACCCCTTTTTAAAGGGGACTCCCAGATTCCACCATGAACCCCCCCCCCCAGGAAATCGCGGCCTCCACCTCCACCGCCCATCAGAGGTGGAGAAGAGCCCCTTGTCCTTGGATTGGACAAGGGCTCGGAGGGGGAGGGGAAAGCTTGGTTGCCCCTCCCCTTCCGAGACCCCCCAATCCATGGACCATGCGGGCTGGTATAGTCAGGGTGCGCAGCCCCACGCGGCCGGTGCTCCGCATTCTGGCTATCCCAGCCTGCATGGGGGACAAGGGGTTAAAGAGGTCTGGGAGGGGGGACCCCACGTCGTTTTTTTTTTATATTTCCCACACTCAGAACGAAGTAAGTAAAACTCTTCCCACTTGGGGGAATCTATGAAAATAATACACTATTGTTACCTGTGCAAAAAAAACCGGACAGTTTCCGCATTTAAAAGACATTTTTGCCCTTGAAACTTAAAAATCGATTTTCTCAAAAACTATAAGGTCTTTTCGAAAAAAAAATGTTTCCTCTTATTCCCACTGATCCCCTTAATATACCCTAGGAATTTGGTGTTCCTAAACTTTAAGCAGGCTTTGCTATTAACCGTTAAAGTCGGCGGGTTTTTAAATGTATACATTTTTACTTTGAAACTTTAACATCGATTTTCTCAAAAACTATAAGGTCTTTTTGCAAAAAAATTTTTTCCTCTTATTCCTCCTGATCTCCTTAATATATTCTCCAAATTTGAGTCTCTTAGCATTTAAGGGGACTTTGCTATTAACCCTTAAAGTCGGCGGCTACCTAACATTTATCCATGCGTCAACTTTTCCGCTTGGGAGCATGGCCATACGCATTAATTTCGTAATACCCACTGTAATGCGAAAATTACGCTTACGCGAAATTTCGCAAAATCCTTCTTCATTACGATTATGTACTTACGGCCATAATCGTAATTACACTAATTACGCGAAATTTCGCGAAATCGTAATTACGTCATTACGCTCATCTCTACTGACATTCCTTCTAGCTTAGTGAAGTACATTATTTGTATTGCCTATTCTGTGTTGTCTTGTCCTTGCAATTGCACTGTCGCCAGCAGTTGGCGATAGTGAATCGTTCTGTCTTGAACATAGATCGCATTTGCTCTAGCGTTAGAGGCAGTGGATCTTTCTAGTCTCAATCTTGGAGTGTAACCTCGGCTGCGGTTGCTACTGGTTACTCCTTCTGTCTGTCTTGTTGTGTGGATCGCACTCGCTCTTGCGGAAGAGTAGTGGATCCTATCAGTCCTGTTCTTGTGTATGGATCACACTCGCTCTTGCGGAAGAGCAGTGGATCCTATCTGACTTGTTCCTGTTGTCTGTTTGTCTGGAGTAAACGCTTGCTGTTGCCTGAGGTAAGGCAACCGATTAGCAAGTGTTTCTGTTATTTGTTTGTTTGTGTTTCTGGGTTCATTTGTTAGTCAGGGTTGGCGCGTTTTGTCTCTGTTGCGCTTCTCGTGCGGAGACCGCGCCATTAACGTGTTTTGTCGCTGTTGCGCTTCTCGTGCGGCGACCACGTTTAGCGAGTGCGTTTGTTATTTTCCTTGGCGTTCTGATCATTATTGTTTGCTGTGTCTTTCTCACTACACTTATGCTCTGTCTTTGCTCAGTCTTGTGTCGCTACTAGCAATCGCCATTCTTGCGATTGCTTTCCCACTTGGTCTTCGCTGTTGTGTGTTCTCCATCGCCAGGTGGCGACTAGATTGGTGGACATACATACATCCTGTCTCTGTGCTCACTCTCTCTCACTAGGGGCTATCTTGTCCTGTATTGCTTCCCCTCGCACAATTCCTATCTGGCATCTGTGGCAGTGCAGAGGGTTTATTCCTCTACACTCCACAGCTCCATCTGCCGGTGGGAATTCCCCTCTACAGGTGCATTGCACCAAAGCTGGGTTCTGTTATTCAGACGTTTGTGGAGGATTTCCGCAGTGTCAGCGCACATCTTGTGCGCTGACCACGGAGATAATTCCACATTCGTTACAGTATGACCAGCCAAACCGAAATTCCCAGTGTAGAGGGAATTTCCGACTTGTACGATTTTGTCGAATATGGTTCTTGTACCTTTAAGAGGTTTAAAAAACTTGACTCTGAAACCAAAGGGGACTTTCTTTCTGAATGTGTTAGATTTCTAGGAAATTCCGAGTTTGAGGCTACTCCCGTTTCTACCTGGGCGCTCCAGATAGCATATTGCCTGTTGCTGGGGGATCTGTTTAGCTGGGCCTATGATGTTTTGAATCAAAGCGAATTTAAGGAAAGACCCTTGGAATTCCTAGCGTTTATGATTCACAACATGTTTAAGGATATTGATTTGACTTACCCTCTTAATGAGCTCTTAGCAGCAAGTCAATCACTTGTTCTATTTACTGCATACAGAACTATGCAGTTTACAAAGGATGGTATTGACAATCAGTTTAATGTCTCAGTACCTAAAGCAACTGAATGTGAAATCTATGATTGTGTACCTGCTAATCAGTCAGCTGTTCTATCCCTTCCATGCAAAACCATTCAGTGTAATAATGAATGCAGTAACAGCTCCCTTGTATCTAGACAGCAGCCACTTGTTGCGGCTAAAACTAAAAAGAGAAAGTTTAAAAGACGCAAACACCTGAATGAAACACTTCCTATAGATGTTGCCCATAGCAACTACAGATAAAGAGATTATTTCTGTAAAGTCTGAAATGTGGAACACACTTGAATGTGATAAATCCAGAGAGACTTCTCAGTCTCAGGTTTTATTACCCCAAGCAAAATCATAAATGGATCCTATGATAGGCAGAATTATTCAGTATATTAAAGGTGTAAGAAAATCTATGCATGTTACTGATCCCAGCCCGTATGAGTGTTACCTTGATACAGGGTTGTTTGAGCCTCCATTCGCTTCATGGGAGATTGGGGCTTTGATTGAGGAGTTTGAGATTGATTGGAAGGCATTTTGCGATTTTTACAACGCAGAAAGCGAAAAGATTCTTAATGGTTGTGTTAATTCTGTGTACACTTTGATTGATTCTGATGAGTGTGACAAATGTTTTGTGGATCCGGTGATTTGTGTGTGGCAGACGATTTTGGATGAATTGCACACACACCAACCAATTGACTCCAATAAAGAAACACCATTATCGGATGATTGTTCCTGCCTTTCTGGGGTAAAGCAAGTTAGTTCAGACGCTGTGCGATCTGAAATGAATGAGGGTGCTACTGTTGTTGACACCAGTGTGAATTCTGAAATATTCTTTCTCATGGCAACTGATTGTGTGGAGTTTGAATCTGTGCGATTTAATGCCTGTTTCTCAGGTGTTCCTGCAGATTATGATCAACATGAATGTGTCAGTTTTGTGAAAGATATATGGGATCCCTTGTCATTTAAGAACAGATCTTTTTCTCGCAGTAATCCTTTAAGATCTTCCATCTATGATCCTGCTATGGGGAAAATTCCTAAATTATGCAGCCTCAAGAGTAATGTTAATATGACTAATACATTTTCTCATGTTGTTGTCACAACTTCTTTTGCAAATAAATCTATGTCTCACTCTGTTCACACCTGTAAAGGCACGTTGCCAGATGACAGTTGTTTCCAGTGTTTCTGTCCTGAACACTTTGCAGTCTGGTCCACAGATTGAAGAGGCTTGCACTTTGGAAGCGTCAGTTTCACAACCTAAAGCGATCTTGGATTCGCAAATTTTGCGTTCTGACTCCTCGGATTCGACATTGTTAGCCGAGTCTAAGGGTGAGACAGCGCTTTGGTTTTGCGAATCTGATACTGAGGGATCTTTGCTTTGTCCAGAGAATATTTCTGTGAGCCTACCCTGTACCATGAATAAAACTATGATGTCCACTCGCACTGACATTTGTGAGTACCTTTCTTGCTCTGAGGAAAGTACTGACTTTCCACCCTGTACTCTGGATGAGTGTGTATGTGCACTTCTTGATTGGCTTACAAGCAGCCTGCAGGCTTTATATAAGCAGCAGAGAACTGTCTGGGAAGTGAGTATCTCCTGTGTGTTTGGTAAGTCTTAGAGCAGTTGGGGACAAGCTCCTGGGTGTGGCAGATCCAGGGCTTGGCTGCGCTCACATATGGTGTTGCATGCTGGTTCTGGGGCCCCGGGCAGTGAGAGTTCCTGGGGCCCCAGGCTGGCTTGTGCACCATTATTGTTTTTAATTTTATTGTAGATTCCCATGCAGTTTAGTTAGGAGGGGGGCAGATGAGAGGGTATATCCTGCACGCTGGTGCCCCCTGCTGGCCATATAGCTATTGTCTATATGCAACTGAAACCCTCTCCAATTACTAGCTGAGTAGCTCAGCTTCTGTTTGAATTAATCACTGCAGACTAGGTGTCATGTGTATGTGCACTTCTTGATTGGCTTACAAGCAGCCTGCAGGCTTTATATAAGCAGCAGAGAACTGTCTGGGAAGTGAGTATCTCATGTGTGTTTGGTAAGTCTTAGAGCAGTTGGGGACAAGCTCCTGGGTGTGGCAGATCCAGGGCTTGGCTGCGCTCACATATGGTGTTGCATGCTGGTTCTGGGGCCCCGGGCAGTGAGAGTTCCTGGGGCCCCAGGCTGGCTTGTGCACCATTATTGTTTTTAATTTTATTGTAGATTCCCATGCAGTTTAGTTAGGAGGGGGGCAGATGAGAGGGTATATCCTGCACGCTGGTGCCCCCTGCTGGCCATATAGCCATTGTCTATATGCAACTGAAACCCTCTCCAATTACTAGCTGAGTAGCTCAGCTTCTGTTTGAATTAATCACTGCAGACTAGGTGTCATGTGTATGTGCACTTCTTGATTGGCTTACAAGCAGCCTGCAGGCTTTATATAAGCAGCAGAGAACTGTCTGGGAAGTGAGTATCTCCTGTGTGTTTGGTGAGTCAATATTACCTTGCAATAAATCTCCTGCAGGGAGCCCAGAGGCTCGTCTAGGTATTGCAGCTAATTTCATCTGTTTTTCTGCCATTTTGGAATTGCAGTCTGGTTTGACTGCTATGCAGGATTCTGCGTGTAGTGCAACTAGAGTCACGGAATCAGTGTTTGTTCCACTAGATATTCCTGTGCATCCTGTTCATGAAGAGGAAATTCAGTCTCAGCGTATGGTAAAACCATCCCTGGGACATTTGCCCTGTCCGCAAAATGTATTTAATGTTTTGCCCTGTAACATGGATAGTTCAGAATCCTTGAGTACTTTGTCAGAAAACTTGGGAAATGATGCTCCTGAGGTTTTGGTTGATGTTCTGGAGGTCTCCGAGTTCCTCCCAAAGGGTGCAGAACTTTTAGAAGATGCCTCCTGCCCCCCAAGTCCTTGTGAGGTTTTGCCCACTTCAGTAGGCATTGCTTTTATGCTGACTACTTTTGCAGCTCTTGTGGAGCTTCAGTCATGCGTAGTCAATGATGAGTTTTGGTTAGATACCATTACTGTCACAGATACTTCTAAGTCTGAGTCCAAGTCTTCTTTTGAAAGACCAGTACTTGTGACCACTACTCGTGATGATTTTCTGCCTGGTCCTGGTTTTGGTCTTGTCGTGACGGACTCTGAGGTTTGCAGTTCCTCGACATGTCCTGAAGTTCCCCTTGTACTAGTGTACCCCGATGCGCTCTGTGAGCCAGAATACCCAAGTGTGCCTCGGTTACCAGCATGCTCAGATGCTTCCTAGGTGGAGACGTGTTCTGATATTGTCTGCCTGCCTGCATGCCCAGAAGTGGTCCCTGAAAGCCCTGATCTTGATGGTTGTCTTGGTAATCCTGAATCCGGAATTGTCATGGGTTCCATAGGGGTTCTTGTTAGTTCTCCATGTGAACCTAATGAGCATTCTGACCTCTTGGGATCTCTGCGGAGCTTCAAAGGGTTCTGGGAGATTCTGGGAGAAATTTTTCTTGGTACCCTGGATGGGATCAACAGTGGCTTTTGGGTTGATAGGGACACTTCGAATAGGTATTGTGGGAGGTTTGGTATTTTTGGAAGGTGCTGGGTATGGCTCGGAGAGTTTCGATGGGTTCTTCTCTGGCACTCACAGTTCTGATGGGTGTTACGCTGAGGCTTGTAATACTGATGGGCATGTTTTGGTGGCTTCTGCTTCCGATGTGTTAGGTTTCGGGAGGATTGACTCTGGAATTGGGCCTTGTCGGGCTGCCCCGACCTTCATGAGTGTTCAGTCAGACTGTTTTGTTGGAAATATCAGTTTTGAGGGACGTCTGGAAGCCGTCCCTAGAGGGGGGGGGGTGTACTGTAATGATCTGCTCTGCTGTCTGGAGGTATATACAGCACTATTAAAAAGGTGGTATAGACCAGGGGTCCCCAACCCACGGGGCCGCGGCCCACTGCCGGTCCGTTGGCAGTTTCCAGCTGGGCCGCGGCGGGTCTGTCATCTTGCCCCTCCCACCCGCGGCCGCCGCTTCTGTTACTTTATGAGCGGGCGGCCGCTTCCGGATTCCCCATGCGCCGCTCTCATTCATGCAGTACTATCTCCTCCTATAACAGCAGCGCGTCTTGCGTCTGCTGTAAGGAGGGAAGGAGGCGGGGAAGCGGTTCCCATGGTAGCGGTGATGCATATCACCGCTACAGGAAGCCGCTGCCCCGCCTCCTTCCCTCCTTACAGCAGACGCAAGACGCGCTGCTGTTATAGGAGGAGATAGTACTTAATCATGCATGAAGGAGAGCGGCGCATGGGGGAATCCGGAAGCGGCCGCCCGCCCGCACATAAGGTAACAGAAGCGGTGGCACCACCTACAGATACTGGGCACTATACTAGCCATGCTGGGGCACTATACTAGCTATAGCGGGGCACTATACTAGCCATGCTGGGCACTAGACTAGCCATGCTAGGCACTATACTAGCCATGCTGGGCACTATACTAGCCATGCTGGGCACTATACTAGCTATAGCTGGGCACTATACTAGCCATGCTGGGCACTATACTAGCTATAGCTGGGCACTATACTAGCTATAGCTGGGCACTATACTAGCTATAGCTGGGCACTGCACTATACTAGCTATAGCTGGGCACTATACTAGCTATAGCTGGGCACTATACTAGCCATGCTGGGCACTATACTAGCCATGCTGGGGCACTATACTAGCCATGCTGGGCACTATACTAGCCATCCTGGGGCACTACCGACCCATACTGGGACTATACTAGCTATACTGGTCACAATACTAGCTATACTGGGGAACTATACTAGCTACACTGGGGTAACTATACTAGCCATACTGGGGCAACTAAACTCCCTATACGGAGGCAACTATGCTAGCTATGCTGCCGCACCCCAGCCCCTCCCCCCGTAACCCGCTGCGCACGACACTGTCCACTAGGTCGCGCGCGCAATAACCCGCGCCCCCTCCCCCCCGGGCATCGGAGAAAAATTTGGTCAGTAAGTGGTCCCCGGGCCGGAAAAGGTTGGGGACCCCTGGTATAGACCACTACAATACAAATTTGAAAATCCATTTAAAAACACATATAGAAATTGCATGACATTGTGGCAACCTGTACATCATAACTGCCCTATCTCAAAATATAATTTTATAATTTCTTATGAGAGAAATACTTATTCTTTGTTGATAGAGTAGACAGGAAAGAGGGAGAAAGGAGGAAAGGAAGGGAAAGGGGGAGTGGGGGGGGATTGGAATGATGGAAAAGGAAGGGAGAAGGAAAAGGGAGACAGGCATGTCACATATATATATCGTTAGTATTATACTCAGTCTATTTTTTGTCGTAAAATGTATTTAGATCTAGTCTAGAATTTAATCCCGGGGGGAGCGTGTCCACAATTTCCAGATGCAAAAGGCTTCACGCCTTAATAGTCTCCCATAGAGATCTCCTCTCCTTAAAGAATGTGACACCCTCTCTATACCTTGGAACCTGAATCCTGACATATTGCCTTAATGGACATAAAAGAAATGTTTGGAAACACTGGAAGCACAAGTAATATAAGCAGCATTCCTAAAGGCTCATACACACGGGGTACGGCCGTCGCCGCAACCACGTGGCACGCGCGTGTTGCGGCGACAGGTCGCCCGTGTGTATGACTCGCGCGCCCCGAACCGTCGCCCGTCAGAGCTGTCGCCAGGCGATTGACATGTTCAGCTGTCACCGCAACTTCGCCGGAACTGTCGCTAGCCCCGCGTGAGTATGCGGGCTAGCGACAGGAGACCTACGCGAGTAAATGGAGCATCCGGCCGGGGGATGCTCCATTCACAAACAGCTTCCGCCGCGTCTCTGCCTTTCTAGCGAGACGTGTGGACAGCTGTCGCTCCCTGTTCGCATGTGCGCATGCAACGGGGGACAATTGTCCCCCGTGTGTATGTAGCTTGAGACATCTCCCAGCACCATTATAGTGCTCAGAGATTCTCTGGCGAAGGGGGCGGGTGGTACAACCCACATATTGTATCCCACACTCTACACAAATAACCAGATATACAACATTGTGAGTATGACAATTAATATATTGTCTGATATCATAGCTACTGCGTCTGGAGAGTGAGACAACCTCACGCGTTTGGTTGTGAACACTACAGTACCTGCAGGTACTATAACCACACCTATAAGAGCCTTGATATCTCAGCCAGGTCAGTCTAGGTCTATCGACACTCTGGAACAGGCTAGGCAAAAGCCTGGCTCCCAAGGTTTGACCCCAAGGTACAGGGGTGAGGACCTGGCACACCTTTTATTTTTGATAAGTTCTCTTTTTGGGTGCTCCTGAACTGTTGTCTCTGGTTTGTGAGTATTAAATTAATATTATTACTCTATTAATTATACCTTACCAGTACATACTACACTATATTGGGCTCTTGGTGTTCTCTCTTTTTCTCACGTGAGTGTAGCAGTCTCTTTTTCCTTTTGTGCACTTAATCCACCACTACAGTATATCTATGTCATCTGTGGCATCCTCCAAGCCACCATGACGTAGATATACCGAGTTGCTTTCAGCCCTGCTGTGCACGATCGGGAGCGCTTCCGAGCGCACCCTCCGGCACTCTCAGCTGCCTTACTAATTGGTGAAAGGGAACATGATCCCTTGTAGCCAAATAGTGATCCCTCCGCGGATGAATGATCACCGCTGTAGCCAACAGCGTGATCCTTCATCTCCCCCTCCTCCGTGCACAGATAGCCTAAAAAAATGTAAATAAAGATGCCTCTTTCACCTGACCTCGTTCCAGCGAGCAGCCTGCAGCTCGAGCCTCCGATCATCGCTCTGCACTCAGCCGCGAATTGCCGGTTACCCGGGTCGTTGCTTGATAACGTCATCAAGCCGGGACCTGGGTAATCGGCAATACGTGGCTGAGTGCAGAGCGGGGATCGGATGCTCGGGCTGCAGGCTCATCACTGGAACGAGGTAAGGTGAGAGAGGCAGCTTTATTTACATTTTTTTAGGCTATCTGTGCACGGAGGGTCTGTCTGATGGGGGGAGGGGGCGCACATCTGGCTATCCACACTGGGGGGGAGGGGGGTTACAGGGTGTGAAAAACCTGCCAGGCATCCGGGTAACTGGGGGGGACATCTGACAATGGGGGCTCATTTAGTTACCTGGGGGAGGGGGTAACCTAATACTGGGAGCACATCTGGCTATAATTGGTGGGGGGGGGGGGCAATTCTGGGGGCACATATGGCTATAATGGGGGAAATTTTTTCCTGGGGACACATCTGCCTATAGTGAGGGTTGCCAATCCTGGCGGTGTTACTGTCTCTCTATACTGGGGGGTGATACATACAAGGGACACATCTGACTATACCAGGGGTGCTGATATTGGGGTCACATCTGGCTATACTGGGAAGGTTGGGCTGATACTCGGGACATATCTGACTATATTAGGGGGACATAAAACTGGTGGCATGGTTTTTATCACTGTGGCACTTTTTATTTTTAACCATTTAAGGACTGCAGTCTTAAAACCACTTAAGGACCAGACACGTTTTTCCATTCAGACCACTGCAGCTTTAATGCTTTATTGCTCAGTCATACAACCTACCACCTACATCAATTTTACATCCTTTTCTTGTCACTAATACAGCTTTCTTTTGGTGCTATTTCATTGCTGCTGTGATTTTTAGTTCTTATTATATTCATCAAAAAAGACATGAATTTTGTCAAAAAAAAGGATTTTTTTTTTTAACTTTCTGTGCTGACATTTCTCAAATAAAGTAAAATTTCTATATACATTTTTGTCTAAATTTTTTGTGCTACATGTCTTTGATAAAAAAAAAAATCCAATAAGTGTATATTTATTGGTTTGGGTAAAAGTTATAGCGTTTACAAACTATGGTGCAAAAAGTGAATTTTCCCATTTTTAAGCATCTCTGACTTTTCTGAGCATCTGTCAAGTTTCATGAGGTGCTAGAATTCCAGGATAGTATAAATACCCCCCAAATGACCCCATTTGGGAAAGAAGACATCCCAAAGTGTTCACTAAGAGGCATGGTGAGTTCATAGAAGATTTTATTTTTTGTTGCAAGTTAGCGGAAAATGACACTTTGTGACAAAAAATAAATAAATAAAAAAGTTTCACGAACTCACCATGCCCCTCTCTGAATACTTTGGGGTGTCTACTTTCCAAAATGGGGTCATTTGTGGGGTGTGTTTACTGTCCGAGCATTTTGGGGGGTGCTAAATTGTAAGCACCCATGTAAAGCCTAAAGGTGCTCATGGGACTTTGAGCCCCTTAGCGCACCTAGGCTGCAAAAAAGTGTCACACATGTGGTATCGCCGTACTCAGAAGAAATAGTATAATGGGTTTTGGGGTGTATTTTTACACATACCCATGCTGGGTGGGAGAAATATATCTGTAAATGAGATTTTTTTGATTTTTTTAAACACAATTGTCCATTCTCCCCCCCAGCATGGGTATGTGTAAAAATACACCCCAAAACACATTATACTACTTCTCCTGAGTACGGCGATACCACATGTGTGACACTTTTTTGCAGCCTAGGTGCGCTAAGGGGCCCAAAGTCCTATGAGTACCTTTAGGATTTCACAGGTTATTTTGAGGCATTTGGTTTCCAGACTACTCCTCACGGGTTAGGGCCCCTAAAATGCCAGGGCAGTTTAGGAACCCCACAAGTGACCCCATTTTAGAAAGACAACACCCCAAGGTATTCCGTTAGGAGTTTGGAGAGTTCATAGAAGATTTTATTTTTTGTCACAAGTTAGCGAAAATTGTTTTTAATTGTTTTTTGTCACAAAATGTCATTTTCTACTAGTGACAAAAAATAAAATCTTCTATGAACTCATCATACAGCTAACGGAATACCTTGGGGTGTCTTCTTTCTAAAATTGGGTCACTTGTGGGGTTCCTAAACTGCCCTGGCATTTTAGGGGCCCAAAACCGTGAGGAGAAGTCTGGAAACCAAATGCCTCAAAATGACTTCAGGGGTATAAGCATCTGCAAATTTTGATGACAGGTGGTCTATGAGGGGCCAAATTTTGTGGAACCGGTCATATGCAGGGTGGCCTCTTAGATGACAGGTTGTATTGGCACTGAAGTGCAGGAAGCGCAGGATGTTTTCAAATCGTGACCTGGACATGGCAGCAGAGAACATGGGCATGTGATGTATTGGGTGCGTAGACCAATAAGACCGCAATACATTCTTTTTGACTAGACCCATGTTAAGGAGAAGGCCCCAAAAAATTTTACGATCGGAAACTTGGAGTGGTTCCCACCGAAAAGGCTGGGCATGGTAGCTTCTTGGATTGGCAGTTGCGTATTGTGTGGCATAATGGTTGGTCTCAGCCACAATTAAGTCGTAGAGACCAGCAGTGATCAGAAAAAAAAATTCTGTCACTGCAGAGAGGCGGGTGAGGGTTTGGCCGGTTTGGCCCGCAGGGGGCCTGATCTGATGGATAGGAGTGCTAGGGGGTGACAGGAGGTGTTTGATGGGTGTCTCAGGGGGTGATTAGAGGGGAGAAAAGATGCAATCAATGCACTGGGGAGGTGATCGGAAGGGGGTCTGAGGGGGATCTGAGGGTTTGGCCGAGTGATCAGGAGCCCACACGGGGCAAATTAGGGCCTGATCTGATGGGTAGGTGTGCTAGGGGGTGACAGGAGGTGATTGATGGGTGTCTCAGGGTGTGATTAGAGGGGGGAATAGATGCAAGCAATGAACTGGGGAGGTGATCGGGGGGGGTCTGAGGGCGATCTGAGGGTGTGGGCGGGTAATTGGGTAACCGCAAGGGGCAGATTAGGGTCTGATCTGATGGGTAGCAGTGACAGGGGGTGATTGATGGGTGATCAGTGGGTGATTAGAGGGGAGAACAGATGTAAATAATGCACTGGGGAGGTGATTAGGGGGGGTCTGAGGGTGTGGGCGGGTGTTTGGGTGCCCGAAAGGGGCAGATTAGGGTCTGATCTGATGGGTAGCAGTGACAGGTGGTGACAGGGGGTAAATCAGTGGGTGATTAGAGGGAAGAACAGATGTAAATAATGCACTGGGGAGGTAATCAGGGGGGGGTCTGAGGGTGTGGGCGGGTGTTTGGGTGCCCGCAAGGGGCAGATTAGGGTCCGAACTGATGGGTAGCAGTGACAGGGGGTGACGGGGTGATTGATAGGTGATCAGGGTGTGATTAGAGGAGAGAATAGATGCAAGCAATGCACTGGCAAGGTGATCAGGGGGGGGGGGGGTCTGAGGGCCATCTGAGGGTGTGGGTGGGTAATTGGGTGCCCACAAGGGGCAGATTAGGGTCTGATCTGATGGGTAGCAGTGACAGGGGGTCATTGATGGGTGATCAGTGGGTGGTTAGAGGAGAGAATAGATGTAAACAATGCACTTGGGAGGTGATCTGAGGGCGGGTCTGCGGGCGATCTGAGGGTGTGGGCGGGTGATCAGGTGCCCGCAAGGGGCAGGTAAGGGTCTGATCTGATGGGTGGCAGTGACAGGTGGTGACAGTGGGTGATTGGTGGGTGATTGACAGGTGATCAGTGGGTGATTATAGGGGAGAATAGATGTATACAGTAATTATTAAAAAAAAAAAATTTGTATATCGATTTTCTCCTGTCGGACTCAAAGCGCTTATGAGGGAGCCACTAGAGCGCACTCAGTGGGCAGTAGCAGTGTTAGGGAGTCTCGCCCAAAGAACTCCTTACTGAATAGGTGCTGGCTTACTGAACAGGCAGAGCCGAGATTCGAACCCAGGTCTCCTGTGTCAGAGGCAGAGCCCTCAACCATTACACTATCCAGCCACCCTGTAGCCAGGGGTATATTTGCCCAGTATATGTAGTCAGGGGTATATGTCCCCAGTATTTGTAGTCAAGTCAGGGGTATATGTCCCAGTATATGTAGTCAGGGGTATATGTCCTCAGCGTACACATCTGGTGAGAGATTAAATTCTATTGAGCTGGATTTGCAGGACGTTATGAATTGTGATGGTTTTGGAGTAACAGAACGTTATGAACTTTGATAATATTGGACTATATTGGGGTTTGTTCTCCCTTAAAAGACAATACTTTGGGTAAGGATATAGGCAAGTTGTGAATGTGACAACATAAAATGTGTGATGATGACCCAAACTAATGCCACATGTAGAGGAACCTCTGGGAGGAACCCAGAACCCCAGAGGTTCCTCTACATGTGGCATTAGTTTGGGTCATCATCACACGTTTTATATAGTCACATTCACAACGTGCCTATATCCTTACCCAAAGTATTGTCTTATGCTGGTCTTGTTAAAGGGCAGTCTGGAAATCTGGTGAGCGGTTTTAGATGCTTATGTCCACCGTGGTGTATACCTAGGAGAGGCTGTTGTTGCACGGTGGTAGACACTGACAGTAGTAGGAGGAAGTGTTTGCCTCTAACTGTATCACGCTATGTCTATTTGTCCTATTTCTGCGTTTCCACCCAACACTAGGTGGAATAAGAGCGTGATAAGAGCGCTATATGCTGTTTTGAATCTATCATCCTACACATCTGGTGAGAGATTGAATTCTATTGAGCTGGATTTGCAGGACGTTATGAATTGTGATGGTTTTGGAGTAACAGAACGTTATGAACTTTGATAATATTGGACTATAAGGATACCACTGGCAGTTTCTGCATTACTGCTTATGTTCCTGTACATGAACAGGTTGTTGTATTATTTTAAATCGGAACGGCATCAGGTAGGCATAACAGGAAATTATAAATGTGGGAAATGTTCCATCTGCCCAATGATGAAGGTGACCAAGACCTGTAGAAGCCATATTACGGGAAAGCAGTTTGAGGTCAGGCAATTTATAAATTGCCAATTAAGTGGAGTTATTTATTTGATCGAATGCCCATGTGGCAAACAAGAAATATGCTAAAAAGACTTCAAAAGCATGTCTCTACAGTAAAATTGGCAGGTAGAGATAGACAAGAAAACAAAAATCTAACAACAGTAGCAGAACATGTCCTGGACTACCATGATGGTTCCCTGAGGGGTTGCCGGGTTGGTGGTTCATGGGTTTAGAAAGAATTCAACAAAACATCAGAGGAGGAGACATTACCATCAAACTATTGAAAAGCGAGTTGAAGTGGATTCATAGATTGAGGAGCCAACAGCCCCGGGGTCTCAATGAAGAGGCCAGTTTGGGATGTTTTTTGGGGAAGCACTAATAAAGAGTACAAGATAAAAAAATTGATGTACTAATACTTATCTCCCTCTTTGTTTTCTTCCTGATGATTAGAATAGGCGTAGGGGCGTAACAATAGACCCTGCAAGGGATGCAGCCGCAGGGGGACCCAGAAGCCACAGGGGGCCCAGTCCTGAAAGACTGACAACTAAAGGCCCATACACACGTCCGGACGTCAAATTAGACGTGTGTACAGTCCGTCGTTCGGCTGATAAGACTGGTCTTGAGCGATCCACCAGGCGGAGAGAAAGAACTTTCTGCTCACTGCACAATTGTTCTAATGACTGCATCTACTCTGCCACTGATAATGAATCATACAAAGCTTTTCAGACAAAGATTTGTAGACAGTCCCTATGCAGCATTCAGCAGGGCCTTGTGTACAGCGCTTTTCTACCCCTACTATGTTGGGAGGGGGCCCCATCCAAAGTTTTGCAGGGGGGCCCAGTGATTTTTAGTTACGCCCCTGAATAGGCGATCTTCATACAACTACAAGTATGGGTAAGAAATGGTGTGTTTGGTGTGGCCTGCCGTCTTTGGGGTCTGGTTTTGTCCCATGATGTGTGCACTGATTTCTTGATGTGATTTACACGTCCCTCTTTTCATGGGTTTATGGTGACTGGATGTCCCACCTTCACGTGGTAAAATATGGGATATTTAAGTACCTATTAACCCCACTTGGAGGTGAGCAAGTGGATAAAAAAATTTTTTTAATCATACTTATCTTTGTCCCTGTTTTTTCAAGTAAACACTCTTTGTCTTTGAGTCCGAGGTGAGCGGACTTAGGGGACTAGACTTATGATGAACAACAATAGTTTGTTTTCATATACCTGACATGTGCATCATCTTTCATTGTTTCTAGAAATTTTGGAACTATATTGATCTGATAAATGAGGAACTCTAATGGAATACAAGAGTGAAGAAACAAACATCCCTTCTGTTGTCTCTGGTGGATGCACCGGGAATGTCTGTCCAGTAGATGGCATTATTGTCCTATTTATGGAGAGCCTGAATAGTCCTGCGATACAGTGTTTCTGTGAATATTGTTGGAATATTTATTTGTAATTTGTATTCATTTTGCATAATGATATTATAATATTGATCTCTGGAAAATAGTTTAATTATATTTGTTTTACATTAACTGTGTGCATGGAGGGAGTGCTGGCTATACTAGGAAGTGTTCAGGATTATCCCTGTTGACTCGGATGCAGTAGGCGTGCGCTGGCTGACATCGAGAGTGCGGCCGCGCTCATTTCCCGAGCACAGGATAGGATATTTAAATGGGCAAGCTGCAAGGCGAACTCCAGGGGCTCCCGCTGACACACCATCACTGGTATTTATAAAAATATCTTTGGGTGCAATCCTTTATAACGTGAAGGATCAAAACACAGTCCTCTTAAGGGGAAATCCACCTTGCCCACCAAGACACATTTATTGCTTTAGAAAAGGACTTATGTGGATAGTGCAATCTCAAAAAAGCAAAAAACTTTTCGAAAAAACTTTAATGACACATATAGAAAAAGGGGTATTCCAAAAATGGTATAAAAACACGGTTCTTCAATTTCATACAATAAATCTTCATATGATCAATAAAACATCACTTGACCAAGTAGGCTTAATAAGTGGTTGTAGCTTTGCGGGTATTTTATCCCAAGACAATGATTGTAGCTTTATGGGTATTTTATCTCAAGGCAACGACACATGTTCGTTTCAGGCTTTTATATAGATTTGTATGCGCCCTTCATCAGGCCGTGATACCCAGCTCTACAAATAAAAATAGTAGACAAGAAAGAAACGTATTAAGATCACAAAGTACATTTCCACAAACTGAATAACCCAAAAGGTCCCAAAGAAAGAACCCACTACCAAGTAGGGTTTGTGGTATACACCAGGTTCAATCTAGGAACCTACACACCAGGAAACCCTAAGAAATATATACACCAAGAAATAAAGTTCATGGTATGTACACAAGGTTCAATCCAAGAACCTACATACCTGAAAAATGTGTCGAGATGAAGATTAAGTCAATAATGAAAACAAACACCAAAGTAGGAAAGAGTTCTCCAAAACACCCCAAGAAGAAGACATATTGTGGGGACTAGTAAGTATCAGTCCACACCTTCACAATCTAGTCTCCTAAGAAAAATAGAAAGAGTATATGTAGCATGCAGAAAATTTATAGACAAGGAAACATAACAAGGAGAAGATGACAATAAAAAAACAAAGTAGAAAATCTGCAAACCTGTGTGGCTCAACCAGAACAACCAAATGAAGTAAAAAAAACGAATTAAGGGGGGCGTCTGAACTCACCAGACGCACAAAAAAAATGACCTAAAATAAGAGATTAATATACATATGAAAGGGGAAAGGCCTGCCCCAGTACCTCATAGTGTCCCAGCATGTAACATATAACCAACCTCCTACAGGAAAGCAAACACAAAAACTCCCCAGTAACATAATAGCAATGTTATCCTAACACCACACAGATGGCTGATCTCACAGTAATACCTATCATATAGGTGTATGTATCAAGGGTCCCATACATTCCGTGTGTCTCACCAAAATAATGCAGATGTATACACACATGTATATGAGAGCCTGCAGCATCTTTGCACAACTAAGACTATGGTACACATATATACAAAAAAATAATAATCATCCCTTACAATAAATAACGATCTACAATCAATTGCCTAATTAATTTCATGATAAGAACAAAGTTCCAACATACAGGCAATAACATATCAATAATTCCGTATGCCAATGGTATATATAAGGAGCAAATATAGATATTTCACATTAAAAAAGACCCCTTAACTGACGCAAAAAATATAAAGTATAGAGGGCAAATATGAATACTTCAAATCAGTATAGAAGGGCTTCATAGATGGCACAATAGCATAACAAATGTAAATCAAAACTTACCTTCCCAATGGCGGTGAAAAAGAAACGCTGCTAGGTGGCAATTCAGTTGAGGATGGCGTCTAGCGCCATTTAAATATCCCACCACGCATTGCAGCCAAAGGGTCATCGAATCCGGAACTCTATGCGGCGAAACTACACTGGAACGCATCCCTTACCTGGAAACAAAATCCGTGCAGGGATGCCGGTTTAACTAATTAGCGCTGATCGCCGGGGAAGGTACCGCCTCCCCCAACCGGACATGACGTCAAGTCTTACAAGCGCCAGTCAGAATGCATGACTAAGCGCAGTATTAAAAATAGGAAGTAGATGCGTAACCAGCCTGGAGCGCATGGGGAGGTATATATCCAAGAAGTTAAGAAATACATCATATAAATAGGAAACAAATACACAACCAACCTGGAGCGCACGGAGAGGAATGTATCCAAGGAGTTTGAAAGAACACATCTCCTATCCTATATAGGCAGACATATACAATAGAGACAATTAAAGGCACCATGTACCTAGAATCGCCACATTCATGGACCAAGGTGTAGGTAATATGGGTGCCAGATGGAAACATAAAGGGGCTCCCCACTGCGGACAAGATGGTATAAATCACCAATTAGGACAATAGAAATCTCTCCATTGGAGGCAGATATCTAAATAAAAAAAAAGGGGGAACACTCCACAGGAGATAATGGTAATTAAATGTATACCAAAATGGGGATTACCTCAACAGGGACAATTTTCTCAAAATACACAGAGACTATACCTCCCAGATGTCCTAAATAATAAAAATAAAGATATAATATAAACTATACACAAGGTATCCCCGACAATAAAAGGGACACCCGATGGAATATAGACCATGTCACATGTTAGGGCACTACATTTCAAAAAAAGGAAAAAAGGGAATACCAAGGCTCAAAAGGTTGATGTGAGCCACACAGCAGCAGTAGTAGTCATCAGCCGATGGAGAAGCTCCCAAGGTGTCTCTTTTGGAGAAGAAAACTAAAAGGAAAGAAAACAACACAACAAAAGATGAGAGTTTGTGGCTCCAATGAACAATAACTCAAAAAGGAAACCTATTGTGGTCTATATTCATTATTGAGACCCGCTGGACTCAGTGTCTGTAAAAATCTGATCCAGCGGGCCTCTTTATGTAACAACATTAATTCTCTATTGCCTCCCCTTCTCGGGGGAGGAACTATATCCAAGACACCAAATCTCAACTGGTTCGCCAAATGGCCCATCATCACGAAGTGCTGGACCACCGGGGAATCAATCTGAGAAGGATCAAGGTTTCGTCTCAAGGCCACATTAATTTTGGACCTGTGCTCAATGATACGCTCCTTGACAGCTCTAGTAGTTTCACCTATGTACATCTTGCCACAAGGGCACTTAATGACATAGACCACAAATTCAGTATCACATGTGGCATAATGAGAAAATTTAATTGGGAACCCTTTCATTGGGTGATCAATACTTCTCCCTTTTAGAACTAATTGGCAACATGAGCAATGTAGGCAAGGAAATGTACCCTTGCGCACAGGTGCCAGATGTCTCTGAGCCCCAATTTTACATGATCCTATATCCGCCTTAATCAAGTGATCTCGTATAGATTGTGCCCTTTTATAGGCCACCATAGGTACCTGTCTGAATGCTGGTATTTCCGTACTGATTGAGCGCAGGATAGGCCAGTGTCGCCTGACCACAGCACCATCACTGGTAAGCAGATACCACTTCCCAGGCACACAGGTTTAACCTGTGCACTAGTCTCGCTTTGACATGGATGTATTGATGCCTATGCACTTGTAGGTTAAATTTGTTTCTATGCACAGCTGACTGTTATGGAGGGTTAGATAGGTAGTTGCTTCAGCGCATTTGCATGTTTGCTGCCTGCAGCGGAGGCCAGCACATGTGCTGACACGCACATAGATTTGCACTTTATTTCCACACACAGGTTTAGGGACAGCTGCTTATTGTAACAGTGGACACTTTTTCTTTGCACTGGTGGATGTGTGTATGCACACGCCCGCATTCTTTGAGGGCTCTTTCACACCAGAGCCCTCTTTTGGCGTTTTAACGCAAAGTCTATACTTTGCGTTAACCAAGATAAAAGGAAAGTCCATAGACTTTAATTTTACCTTTCACACCCGACGCTGCGTTTCGATGCATTGCGGTACGACGCATCCCGGCGCATTTTATCGTCGGGAATCGGTGCTTCCCCTTCAGGTAAATTAACTACTACCGCCGCTACTCAGCGTCACACCGCAGATTCCCGACGACACGCCGCAATGCCTGCAGGAGCCGTTCTCCTGCACATTTTGAGTGTGTAACCGGTCTGAGTGGGGACGTGGGCATGCACACAATTTCTATGTATTTATTTTGAGAGATTTTTATTGAAAGTTTTTTATTCTATTGACAATTGTGGCACGAAACACTTTATACTATAAACTTTGTTTTATAGCAGTATCTGGTTAGACCAGTGATTAGATATGAATTATTGTTGGTGATATTTAATATTATACAACAAGTGGGAGCTAATGCCGATTATATTTGGCATAACCCGAGAGACCGGAATGTTTTATTGTTTTTAAATTTTGCTTGCTATAATAAAGAGTAACTTTTTTCACCAGAGATTCTTTGTATGTTGGTTAATTTTTTGCCAATTATATGCCCAGATAGGCTTCTCTTTTTCTTTGTTTGTGTATTTGGTTTCTAGACCGAAGACTTATGGGCATAAATTATTGACGTACTAGCTGATAACCCGGCGTTGCCCGGGTATGTATTTGGCTGGTGTCGGCTCCACCCACTTTTTCTAACCCTAACACACAAACACACTGTGAGAAAACGCGGAAAAGCCGCCGCATGTGCCAAGAGCAAGGCGGCTGACTCCGCGTCCAACGCGGCGGTTTGCACGCATAGACACGCGTCAGGTAGTATGTTGGAATGCGGAAAAGCCGCCGCATGTCCTGACAGCAAAGCGGCTGTTTCCGCGTCCAACGCGGCGGTTTGCATGCAGCAGCGTGCGCTTGGTGTGGCTGGGTCTGTTAGTGCACATAGGCATATGGAGAGCTACGCACGCGCGGGCCTGAACTCAGGACCTTTATACCAGCAGGGGAAGTGTCAGCTGATCAGGAAGATCAGCTGATTCCTGCAGGACTCATGATTGGTTGAATGGCTCGGGCGGGGCGGCAGAGTCCAGCAACTATATATTCTGCTGCTTGTCAGTTGCTGGTTGTCTGCCATTGCTAACACTTGCGTGAAGGCACTCAGACCTTACAGTGTGTTTGAACTAGGTGGACCTGGGAATTCACACTTAGACAGATTCTGTTGATAGCTTAAAGTACTAGTTGAATTGTATTGTTTTTGTGTTATATTCCAGACTAGTTCCAGGGTGTTGATGATCATGGAACTCACACCCAAGACTAGTATTGCTATTACTGTGTTACGTTAGCCCAGTTCAGGGCAAAACCTTGCAGGGCTTTCTGCAACCCAGTCTCGGTCCCTCGCCCAGGGGTCCACAGGCTATAGGAATATCACCCATAGTCAGGGGTGAATTCCTCAGGAGTCTTAGGCCGCCAGCTCCCCTGGTGGTCTTCACTCAGAGTTGTTACTGTTGCACCAAACACTTACACTTTCTCAGGTGTCTAGAGGTTAGACATATCTGATTATTGACGATTCCGCAGATCCTCAATAATCGGGTATATCTGTATTCTTGGGGATACTGCGGATCGCCAAGGATCAGATTCTCTCTCTGGTTGCCGACACCGATCGTTACACACTCAATGGCAAAGTTTGTGAGCTTTGGCATCAATCGTTGGGTTTCTAAGTACAAAGAGAACGACCGAATTAGACCAGAATTAAGCCAGAAGAGACCAAAAGGAACAGACACAAGACTTTAGCAATCTGAATTACGGTTAGTGCAATAATGTTGTCTCTGCTCTTTATGATTAGCCTGCTTTCCCCTGCTATTCTCAAATCTGTACACTCACTGCATCCTCCTGCTGTCAGCAACACGCTCTACATTTCTCCCTCTCTTTTATCATCTCCAGAGGTTGCTTCTCACGAAACTTTCTTATTCATACAACCGCGCTATACATTTCAAACTCCAACTCAGGGGCGCTCCTGAGCATAAGCAGTACAGCCCTCTGCCTAGAGCGCCACAAAGGTCAAAGGGCGATGTATTTTGACCCTTTAACCTTCTCATGACATGGCCCCTTTAAGACAGGAGAGCTCCTTCGGCAGGGTCTCGAGCTGGCTGCGTGCATACACTTCCCCTCTCAAGCAACGGATGTTACCCTTGCCGCTGGCCAATCAATGAAGAGGGTGGTAGGCTCCGCCCTCTGCACGTGCTGTCGGAGGAGAGCGGGAAGGATGCTTGTGAGGCAGGTAATGGAGAGAGAGGAGAGAGGCGCTCTGCAGGCATGGCTCACCCTGGCTCCAGTGAGCATACCTACAGTGAGTGCTTCTACCCGGTGGACCTGCAGGAGGGCCCTTTGAAGTAAGTGAAAATCACCAGTCACGGGCGAAGCCACGCCCCTGCCGCGAAAGCTCCGCCTCCATCCATCTTAGCTCCGCCTCCCCACCTGGTGAAAGCTCTGCCCACACCCAGTAAAAGCCTGCCACAGGAACATTGGAGGTATATGGGGAGTGGGGAAGCCCAGGCAGGTAAGATGGTGCCTCTCTAAAAACAGTATCTCACTCCCTGTGACCTCCCCCACCCCTGAGAGCACCCTGTGACCTCTCCCCCCTTCCCCAGCAGCACCCCGTGACCTTCTCCCCCCACCCCTGACAGCACCCTGTGACCTCTCCCCCTTCCCCAGCAGCACCCCGTGACCTCCCCCACCCCGACAGCACCCTGTGACCTCTCCCCCTTCCCCAGCAGCACCCCGTGACCTTCTCCCCCCACCCCTGACAGCACCCTGTGACCTCTCCCCCTTCCCCAGCAGCACCCCGTGACCTTCTCCCCCCACCCCTGACAGCACCCTGTGACCTCTCCCCCTTCCCCAGCAGCACCCCGTGACCTTCTCCCCCACCCCTGACAGCACCCTGTGACCTCTCCTTCCACCTCTTGAAGTACCCTGTGAACCCCCCACGCACATAGCAGTACCACATGACCTTCTCCCCCCACTCCCAGGCTGTACCCTGTGATCTCCCTTTACTCAGCAGCACCCAGTGATTTCTACCCTCTTAGCAGCACTCAGTGACCTCCCACTAACCATGGTAGCACCCAGTGACCTCTCCTCCTTACCCCCCAGCAGCACCTAGTGACCTCCCCCCCCCAAGCAGCACCCAGTGTCCTCCCCCACCCCTTGGCAGCACCCAGTGACCTCTCCTCCTTACCCCCAGCAGCACCTAGTGACCTCTCCCCCCAGCAGCACCCAGTGTCCTCCCCCACCCCTTGGCAGCACCCAGTGACCTCTTCCTACCCCACAGCAGCAACCAGTGACCCCCCCCAACCATCTCCCCCCAGCTCCCAGTGACCACCCACTCCTTGGCATAACCTAGCGACCCCTCCCTCTAGCCGCACCCAGTGACCTCTTTCTATGCCCAGCAGTATCCTGTGACCTCTCTCCCCCCCCTCCCTGCAACACCCAGTGACATTTCCCTACACCCTGGAAGCACAAAGCACAAATTGACCCTTTCCCACTTTTACAGCAACCACAGTGACCTCTTCCCACCCACCCCCATCAGCCACCTCAACCACTCTTTTCCCCCAGCAGCAGCCGCAATGACCTCTCACACCTCCCAGCAGCACCCACAGGTGAATTTTCTCACCTTGACGCCTCCCACGGGTGACAGGATATCTTTAATTGATCTGTTCTGACATAGTATCTGCATTTGATCTGTAGGGGACATGGTACATGCAATTGAGCTGTGGGGACAGAATATCTGCATTTGATCTGTGGGGGACATGAATGATACCTGCATCTCATCTGTGGGGACATGGTATCTGCATTTGATCTGTGGGGACTTGGTATCTGCATTTGATCTGTGGGGGACATGAATGATACCTGCCTCTCATCTGTGGGGACATGGTATCTGCATTTGATCTGTGGGGACATGGTATCTGCAATTGATCTGTGGGGACATGGTATCTGTATTTGATCTGTGGGGGACATGGTATCTGCATTTGATCTGTGGGGACATGGTATCTGCATTTGATCTGTGGGGACATGGTATCTGCATTTGATCTGTGGGGGACATGGTATCTGCATTTGATCTGTGGGGACATGGTATCTGCATTTGATCTGTGGGGACATGGTATCTGCATTTGATCTGTGGGGACATGGTATCTGCATTTGATCTGTGGGGAAATGGTGTCTGCATTTGATCTGTGGGGAAATAGTGTCTGCATTTGATGTGTGGGGGACACGATACCTGCATCTGATCTGTGGGGAAATGGTATCTGCATTTGATCTGTGGGGGACATGGTATCTGCATTTGATCTGTGGGGGACATGGTATCTGCATTTGATCTGTGGGGGACATGGTATCTGCATTTGATCTGCGGGGGACATGGTATCTGCATTTGATCTGTGGGGGACATGGTATCTGCATTTGATCTGTGGGGGACATGGTGTCTGCATTTGATCTGTGGGGGACATGATATCTGCATTTCATCTCTGGGGGACAGGATACCTGCATCTGATCTGTGGGGAAATGGTGTCTGCATCTGATCTGTGGGGACATGGTAACTGCATTGGATTTGTGGGGACATGGTATCTAATATCCAAACATGTTTTGAGGTGGCCATGTTATCTGCTGATTTGGCTGTTTTTATTTAATGACATTATTTTCATGGTATTATATTAAATGGGATGTGTTGTAGTTGATAAAATGCAATAAACCCAATTGCATATTCTATACTGTTTGGTACTGGGCCATTTAAAAATGGCAGGAAGTGCATTTGATGGACCCAGTTCAAATAAAAAGTACATGGAAAGTAAATATTAATATTGTAGCATTTCAGTGTCATGATACCCCCACTCCAGTCCTAGCCTAACAGGTGGTAACATATTTACATACCCCATAATGCTTGTAAAAAAGTGTTCTGAAATGAAGACCGTCTTGCTTGATAATCTGATCCTGCAATGTGACTGACATGATACCTTACATTGTTCTGTGGGGACATGATGTTGGGACTTGTAGTGTGGGTGCTGTTTTTTTTTTTTTTTTTTTTGAGGCACATAGTGGCAGCATGTGCTGTATGGTATACAGAGCTGGATCATCCACAAGGCAGCTGCCTAGGGCCTGGTAAGAGTCTAGGGGCCTGGTGGATGCAAGATCCTACCAAACCTACCTAAATAAGCCAGGAGACCATCAGTGTAGGGCAAAATGTGTTATCTTGCCTAGGGCCCCATTAAAGTGTTCTATAATGTGTGTTATTTATTCATTTTTTATTATATGTGTGCGGGGGGGGGGGGGGCACCAAAGGATTTCTTGCCTGGAGTGACAAAAAGGCTAGAAACGCCCCTGCTCCAACTACCCATAAATCTAAATCCCACCCTATCCTCCGCTCTCTCTGCCTCCTATTACTCCTTGCTGCAGGTGACATTTCACCAAACCCCGGACCCTCTCTGCCGGCTCGCTCCTCACTCTTGCACACTAATCGCACTGCAAACAGCCAACCACTTGCACACCGAAACTGCCACAACCTTATTAATATTCCTCTTCTCCCCCCTCCTCCCCCACCTATCTCTGCTGCTCTCTGGAATGCCCGCTCAGTCTGCAACAAACTTCCTTTCATCCATGACCTTTTCAATTCCAACGCCTTCACCTTCTTTGGGGTCACAGAAACATGGCTGACGCCTTCTGACACGGTCTCACCTGCCGCCCTCTCTTATGGGGGATTCCACTTTAGTCACACGCCTAGAAGTGGGAATAAACATGGCGGTGGTGTGGGCATTCTTTTCTCTGATAGATGCTCCTTCAAGCCACTCACCCCCATTCCTTCTCTTTCACTACCTTCCTTTGAAGTCCATGCAGTCCGTCTATACTCTCCCTCTAACCTCCAGATCGAAATAATCTACCGCCCTCCTGGCCCTGCTTCCTTCTTCCTAGATCACTTCTCTGCATGGCTCCTCCAGTTCCTGTCCTCCGATATCCCTACCATCATTATGGGCGACTTTAACATTCATGTTGACACCAACAATTCTGCCGCCACTAAACTTCTGTCACTTACTTCCTCCTACGGCCTGTCTCAGTGGTCCACTGCTCCAACTCACTCCAATGGTCATACACTTGACCTCATATTCACTCGTCTCTGTTCTATCACTGATTTCACGAATACTCCTCTCCCGCTCTCTGATCATAACTTACTAAACTTCTCTCTCTCCTCCTCTCTTCCTACCACCCTGCCTCAAGCACGCTCATATACACGCAGGAACTACCGCAACATAGACATGCAATCTGTCTCTGATGCCTTGGCACCTCTCCTCACACAACCATTCACTGACCCTGACTCAGCAGCTGCACACTATCACTGCTCAATCACGCAAGTCATGGATGAAATCGCACCCCTCACCAATGTCCGCCCACACCGTGTCAGTCGCCAACCCTGGCTGACCAAAGCTTCTAAACAGCTAAAGGGGTGCTCTAGGGTAGCTGAACGCCATTGGAGAAAAACTAATAATAATGAGGATTTCATTACTTACAAAAAAGAGTTGAACAAGTTTAAAACCGCTCTCTCTTCTGCAAAACAATCATACTTCTCCTCCCTCATATCCTCCCACTTGCACAATCCAAAGCGCCTGTTCAGTACTTTCAACTCCCTTCTCCGTCCACCCCCTCCTCCTCCTTCTTCATGCTTATCAGCTGAAGAATTTGCAACATACTTTACATATAAAATTGCAAAAATCCGTAGTGTGTTTTCCACGCAGACATCAAACTCCACCTCCACTCCTCTTGTTGACTGCTCTCTTTCCAGTTTCTCTCCATCCTCCGAACATCCGCTCTCTTCCCTTATCTCCAAATCCCATCTAACCACCTGTTTGTTGGATCCTATCCCATCACATCTCATTCCACAGCTATCCACATCCCTCATCCCTGCCCTAACATCGCTGTTTAACCTATCCCTCTCCACCGGAATTTTTCCATCCTCACTCAAGAGGGCTGTTGTAACACCACTACTTAAAAAACCATCTCTAGACCCCACCGAACTTGCTAACTACCGCCCAGTGTCACTTCTTCCATTTGCATCTAAATTACTTGAATGCCACATTCATGCTGAACTAAGTCAATATTTATCTGCAAATTCCTTGCTTGATCAGTTCCAATCTGGCTTCCGGCCAAACCACTCCACAGAAACAGCCCTCACCAAAGTAGCTAATGATCTCCTCACAGCTAAATCCAAAGGCTATTATTCCATACTCATCCTTCTAGATCTGTCATCAGCTTTCGACACTGTCGACCACACTCTACTCCTACAGATCCTTTCATCTATAGGAAAAAAGGACCTCTCTCTCTCCTGGATATCTTCCTACCTCTCTGGAATGTCTTTCACTGTTTCTTATTCAGATCAGGCCTCCTCTTCACATCCTCTGTCTGTAGGGGTACCTCAAGGCTCTGTCCTCGGTCCCCTCCTCTTCTCCATCTACATGCACGGTCTTGGTAACTTAATCAGCTCATTTGGTTTCCAATACCACCTATATGCAGACGATACACAACTGTACCTCTCGGCCCCAGACCTTAACTCCCTCCTCACACGGGTTCCCGACTGCCTGTCCGCTATTTCCTCTTTCATGTCCTCTCGCTTCTTAAAACTTAATATGAATAAAACTGAACTAATAGTCTTTCCACCATCCCTGTCCACCCCTTTGCCTGATATTACAATAAATGTTAACAACACATCTATAACATCAGTTCCCAAAGCACGGTGCTTGGGGGTAATATTTGATTCTTCTCTCTCATTTACTCCTCACATTAACTCCCTAACCAGCTCCTGCCATTTCCAACTGAAAAACTATATAGCACGTATCCGACCTTTTCTCTCCCATGACACAACCAAAATGTTAGTACATGCTCTTATTATATCTCGATTGGACTATTGCAATATATTGCTTGGTGGACTTCCAACTAACCGACTAACACCGCTCAGTTCTGTACTGAACTCTGCTGCTAAACTCATTCATCTCTCCTCTCGCTCTTCCTCTGCTGACCCTCTCTGTCAAGCTCTTCACTGGCTACCAATTAATGAGAGGATTCAGTTCAAACTCTTAACCCTAACCTACAAAGCTCTCCACAATCTCTCTCCCCTGTACATCTCCTCACTAGTCTCCAGATACCAACCCAACCGCAATCTCAGATCTGCACACGAGCTTCTTCTATCCTCTTCTACAATTACCTGCTTACATTCACGTGTACAAGACTTCTCACGTGCCTCACCCCTCCTCTGGAATGCCCATCCACAACACATCCGCCACTCTCCCACCTTTGAAATCATTAAACGCTCCCTCAAAACCCACCTTTTCTGACAAGCATATTCTCTAGCTTAGGCCATGCACCCACTAAATAACCGAATTGCGCACTGCCTGTACATATACTGTATACATCTCCACCTCTTGTTTCCACCCCATTCCTTTAGATTGTAAGCTTGCAAGGGCAGGGCTCTCACCCTTTTGTGTCATGGACTGATATTAATTTAATTGCTTGCACACTGTTAGACATTTATACATTTTAGTCATCATGTTAAATCAAATTGTAATTAGCAGTGCTGTATCTTGTATCAGTGTTCATATTTGATGTATATCATTGTCTGTATCATTATGTATCCCTTGTTTGTTTTCTTACATTGTACAGTGCCACGGAATATTTATAAATAATAATAATAATAATAATAATAATCAATAATTTTTGTAATCACATAGAAATTAATAAATCAGATTAACGGTTTGTGACTCCGCCCCTCTCCAGCGTTTGGACCCCAGTCACCCAATGACCAACTGTACCAGGCTTGAGGCTTGTGTCACTCACAGTGCAAGAATGGCAGCAATTTTAATATTCCTCTTGAAAATCAACAGGTGAATATTGATAGGCTTTTTTAGGCTCCACCCACTTTTCTGAATATTAATCCAAGTCACCCAGTAACAAACTGTGCAAAATTTGAGAACCCTGCCATTAAGAGTGAAGAAGGTGCTGCAGTTTATATTTTCCTGGGGAAATCTGTTTTTGACTCCACCCAGCTTTTGTAACCTTGACACACAGTAACGCAATGATCAAGTTTGCGAGCTTTCAAGTTCCTGGCATCAAAATTGTGTGAATGGAAGCAGTTTATCAAGCAGAACTTGCTAGCTGCGTGTGCATTCCGATCGCCCCCGCCCCGCGCTCGATCTCTGCTGTTCGCCGCGCCGTGCCGCCCCCCCCCCCCCCCCGACCCCGTGCGCTGCCTGGCCAATCAGTGCCAGGCAGCACTGAGGGGTGGATCGGGACTCCCTTAGACGTCACGTTGTCCATGACGTCAGTGATATTATCCCGCCCCGTCGTCATGGCGACGGGGAAGCCCTTCAGGAAATCCTGTTCTTTGAACGGGATTTCCTGATCAAAGATCGCCGGAGGCGACCGAAGCGGGCGGGGGATGCCGCTGTACTGCGGCTATCATGTAGCGAGCCCTAGGCTCGCTACATGATTTTAAATTTTTTTTTTAAGAAATAGTGCTGCGCTGCCCCCTGGCGGTTTCTAATAGACCGCCAGGGAGGTTAACAGTGTAAGAATGGCAGCAATTTCAATATTCCACTTTAAAATCAATAGGTGAATTTTGATTGGCTCTTGTAAGCTCCACCTACTTTTCTGAATATTATTCCCAGTCACCCAGTGACCAACTGTGTCACGTTTGAGAACCCTGCCATTAACAATGTAAGAATGGCTGCAGTTTATATTTTCCCATGTAAAAAGTTAGTTGTTTTTGGATGTTTCTAACCTTGACATACAGTCACTCAATAACCAAGTTTATGAGCTTTGGGGTCCTTGGCATCAATAAGTTGAATTTTTCCATTAAAATTAAGCAAATCTGATTGGCTGTTTGTAGCCCGCCCCCTTTTCAGAATTTAAACCCAAGTCTCCCAGTGACAGACTGTACCAGATTTGAGGCATCTGCCATTAAGAGTGTAAGAATGGCAGCAATGTACGTATTCCCCTTGAAAATCAATAGGTGAATTTTGATTGGCTATTGTAGGCTCCACCCACTTTCCTGAATATTAATCCCAGTCATCCAGTGACAAACTGTGTCAAGTTTGAGAACCCTGCCAATAACAGAATGGCTGAAATCAATCTAACAAATCGGATTGGCTTTTTGTGGCTCCATCCCCTTTAGTGAATTTGGACCCCAGTCAACCAATGACTGACTGTATCAGGTTTGAGGCCTATGCCATTAACAATGTAAGAATGGTAGCAATGTAAATATTACCCTTGAAAATCAATAAGTGATTTTTGGTTGGCTGTTGTAGGCTCCACCCACTTTCTAAATATTAATCCCAGTTACCCAGTGGCCACCCGTATCAAGTTTGGGAACCCTGCCATTAACAGTGTAAGAATGGTTGCAGTTTATATTTTCCCATGTAAAAAAATGTAGATGTTGGTGGCTCCCACTTTTTGTAACCTTGACATATAGTCTCTCAATTAACAAGTTTATGAGCTTTGGGGTCCTTGGTATAAATCATTTGGATATTCCGATTGAAATGAATCAAATCTGATTGGCTGTTTGTAGCTCCACCCCCTTTCTGAATTTGAACCCCAGTCACCCAGTGACCAACTGTACCAGGTTTGAGGCATCTGATATTAACAGCTATTAACAGTGTAAGAATAGCAATTTAAATATTCCCCTTGAAAATCAACAGGTGAATTTTGATTGGCTGTTGTAGGCTCCACCCATTTTCCTGAATATGAATCCCAGTCACCCAGTGACCAACTGTGCAAACTTTGAGAAGCCTGCCATTAACGGTGTAAGAATGGCTGCAGTTTATATTTCACCAATGAAATTTGTTTTTGGCTCCACCCACTTTTTTGTAACCTTGACACACAGTCACTCAATGACCAAGTTTGTGAGCTTTCAGGTTCCTGGCATCAAAAATGTGTGAATAAAAGCAGTTTATCCAGAAAAGAAATCTGATTCCTTGTAAGGGTTTTTTCACCTTCCTCTGGATATGTGAGGGAGCAGGCTGGTGTTGTACTTTGTTCTCTGGTTGAACTCGATGGACGTATGTCTTTTTTCAACCAAAATAACTATGTAACTATGTAACTATGATTGGCTGTTTGTGGCCCCACCCCTTTAGTGAATTTGAACCCCAGTCACCCAATGACCGACTGTAGCAAGTTTAAAGCCACTGCCATTAACAGTGTAAGAATGGCAGCAGTTTAAATATTCCCCTTGAAAACCAATAGGTGAATTTTGATTGGCTGTTGTAGGCTCCACCCACTTTCTTGACTTTTAATCTCATTCACCCAGTGACCAAGTGTGCCAAGTTTGAGAACCCTGCGATTAACAGTCTAAATACACATACACACATCAGTCTTTTGAAAATGAAAGATCACAGACCAATTTTACCCCCTTCCATGTAGTTTGAGAGCCATACTCTTCAGTCTATTCTATGGAGCTGAACTCCCCATCAGACAGAAATCTTTGCAAGATGCTGCACACAAAGATGCTGTAGACATTCAAAAGATCAGTATCTGCAAAAGATCTGTTCCTGCAAGAGATCCGTACCTGCAAAATGCATTCATAGTCTATGATATCTGCAGATCATCATACACACCTTGTTTAACAGACATTCATCTGTAGATCAGATCCACCAGGATGGATTTTCAGATCTGCAGATGATTGTCTGATCTGCAGATGAATGTCAGTTAAGTATGATGATCTGCAGATCTCATAGACTATGAATGCAATTTGCAGGAACGGATCTTTGGCAGGAACAGATCTTTTGCAGATACTGATCTTTTGTGTCTGTACAGCATCTGTGTGTGCAGCATCTTCCAAAAAATGTTTTCTGATGGGGAGTTTAGCTCCATAGAAAATACTTTGAAGGTATGGCTCTCATACTACATGGAAGGGGGTAAAGTTGGTCTGTGATCTTTCATTTTCAAAAGACTATGGTCTGATGTGTGTATGTGGCCTAAGAATGGCTGTAATTTACATTTTCCCATTAAAAATGGATGGCTTAAATTTGATTGGCTGTTTTATGCTCCGCCCACTTTTCCTGGATTTGTAACCTCGGTCACCAAATGAACAACTGGGCCAAGTGTGGGGACTCTGGCTTCATTACTGTGAAAATGGCAGCATTTTACATTTTTTCCATTGACATGAATGGGTGAAATCTGATTTGCTATTTGTAACTCCGCCAAGGTGTGCAGGTGGGGCGCGAGACCCCCAGAACATATCATCCCAGGTAGTAAGGGATCTGTATACCAAGTTTCGTTCAAATCGGGCAAGCCGCTTTCAAGTGATCGCGGCACATACACACACACACACCCGATTTTATATATATAGATATGAAGGCCCTTGATGTGACAAATGTATGTGTTGTATTTGCGCTGACCTATAAACAGAAAGTTATCCAAGTAATGAATCTCTGACTGATTGCAGGCCTGAAACCTCCTTAACCACGCACTCTACAAAGGAACTGAAATGCTTAAAATAAGAACACAATATTGAACAACGCATCAGTAAACAACAATCAATGTAATATCCGCCATTCCAAAACATCCTAAGAACCGAAAACCGGAGGGATGGACCGGAAGCGAACGAAAAGCCGATTCAACGGCCGTTTTTGCGAGTAAGGCACCTTCTCCCAAACGCAAGTGTGATGATCCGCTCAGCTGGCTGCACAGGCAGACATCTGTTTGTCCATTCCTCTAGTCTGTGGGCTGCAGGTCTCTGGAACAGAGACCTGTCTTTCCATTGCAAGTTTCTGGTCTGTTCTCTTGCTGGGGAATTTGCATACTTTCGTTATGCAAATCCCCTACCTGCCTTCTTTGATGACTGGCACTATAGGAGCTTTATGTTTCCCAGAATGCTTTGCTGGACATTTCCCTTCCATGGTCTGTTCCTGATGGACACTGCTGGAGTGTCAGCCATTGCTATCTAGTATAGTTAATTCCTGGGGGTTGCTTTAGGCTCCCCTTCTAGCCCAGTCAGGTTGTATTATCTGTATTGCCTGTTCTGTCTTGTCTTGCTTGTTGCCATTGTCCTGCCCCTATGGTGGTCGACAGGAAATGGTTCTGATCTCTGTTCTTGGAGTATAGCTGGTGCAGCGGTTGCTACCAGCTATCTCTTCTGTTCTGTTTCCTGGGATCGCGCTAGCTACTTTTCGCTAGCGCTGGGGATCCTTCTGTTCTGTCTCCTGGGATCGCGCTAGCTACTTTTCGCTAGCGCTGGGGATCCTTCTGTTCTGTCTTCTGGGATCGCGCTAGCTACTTTTCGCTAGTGCTGTGGATCCTATCTCTCGCTTGTCCCTGTTTTCGTGTGTCTGTCTTGTCTGCTACGCTTGCTGGAGGCTCGGTGAGGTAACCGTTAAGCAAGCGCTTGCATCCTCTGTTTCATGTTTGTCTGTTAATGGTTAGTTAGGCGTGCTTGTCTCTATTGTGCTTATCACGTGGAGATCGCGCATAACCGCGTGCACTGTTGCGAATGAGTGCGGTGTTCGTGGTTAGCTAGCGTTTATTATTTTCCATATCTCCTTATTGTATTATTTGCTGTGCCTTTGCTACCCTCGTATTCTATTCTGATCTGCCTTGTGTCACGTCTGGCGATCGCACCTCTCGCGATCGCGTTCCTATTTCATATCTGCTGTTGTGTGTGCGCGGTCGCGGGGTGGCGACTGGATTGGCGCACACACATACAACCTGTCCCTTTGCTCAATCTCATTCGCAATCGCCTCTCTTGCGATTGCGTTCTGCGCTTCGTACAATTCCTGTCTGGCATTTGTGGAGGTACAGAGGATTGGTTCCTCTGCACTCCTCAGCGCCATCTGCCGACAGGAATTTCCCTCTACAGGTGCGTAGCACCTTTTGCTGGGTGCCTGCAATTACACGCTTGTGGAGGATTTCCGCCGTGTCAGCGCACGCGTTGTGCGCTGATCACGGAGAAAGTTCCACAACCGTTACAGAATAAACAGCCCAACCCAAAACCCCAGTGTAGACGGAATTTCCGATTTGTACGATTTTGTCGAATATGGCTCTTGTACCTTTAAGAGATTTAAAAAACTTGAACCTGAATCAGCAGACGAATTTTTGTCTGAGTGTACGAAACTGTTAGCGAACCCTGAATTCCAATGCACCCCAGTGTCTACCTGGGCCCCCCAAATGGTCTACATTCTGTTGGGGGGCGAAATGTCAATGTGGGGTTATGATGTGTTAGATCATACCACCCTGAGTCAAAGACCCCTGGAATTCTTGGCCTTTTTAATTCACAATTGGCTGAGATTACCTCAATTACCATACCCCCTTAATGAGTTGTTGTCAGCAGCTCAATCAGCTGTTCCATCTACTCTTTCATCCATAAAGCAGCCATCCAAAGCCTCTAAAGCAGGCCATACACTGGCTCGATTCACGGCCGTTTCGACAGCAGATCCGATCCTGGGATCGAATCTGCTGCCAATCGCTTGCGCTAAACGCACCCGCCGATCCGATTCCCTCCCGAAATCGGATCGGTCCGTCGATCGCGCCGTGCGGGAAATTACCCTCGATCGACCGGCGGTAGGAGCGCGTCGCTTGCGGCGTACGATTCGGGCCCGATCCGAGCATGTATACGTTACCTGAAGCTGGCTCCAGGGTCCTCTTCTCCTCGCTGCACCGCATTTCCGCATGTCCCAGTGTACGCTTATACTTCCTGTGTCACTCCGGTGACCAGGAAGTTGAAATAGAGGGCGCTCTATTTGAACTTCCTGGTCACGGAGTAACACAGGAAGCGCCGGGATGGAGCAAGAACAGCGGTGCGGTGCAGTGCGGAGAAGACGCCCGGGAGCCAGCCTCAGGTAATGTATACGGGGGGAGGGACAGGCGGCAGGAGCAGCTGAACAGATTGTGATCGGTTTCAGGCTGAAATCGATTCACAATCTGTTTGCAGTAAAGGCAGCCATACGATCCCTATCTGATCAGATTCGATCAGATAGGGATCTGTCAGCTGGTCGATCTAATGGCACATCGACCAGTGTATGGCCACCTTAAGTCTAAACGTAAAAGATCTAGGAAGGCTTCCCAGCGGAAAGATCCGTTGCCCATGGCAACCACAGATAGAGAGGTTATGTCTGTCAAGTCTGAAATGGGCAAAACCATGCAGTATGATAATGATGTTTATAATGCATCTGCTGATCAGTTTCCAGGTTTTTTGCCCCAATCCAAAGCTTATGTGGATCCTGCCATAGGTAGGATCGCACACTATATTAAAGCAGTTAAAAAATCTGTACTCGTTCCTGATCCCCACCCATATGGAGATTATTTAGATACTGGGTTGTTCGAACCGCCATTTGCCTCATGGGAAATCGGGGCCTTGGTGGAGGAATTTTGATTTGGATTGGAAAGCCTTTTGCGACTTTTACATCGCAAAAAGCGCGGATGTCTTGAACGATTGTCTTGACTCTGTGTGCCTTTTGATTGATTCTGATGAATGTGACAAGTGTGTTGTGGATCTGGTGATGTATGTGTGGCAGATCATTTTGGATGAATTACACACACACCAATTAATTGATCCCAATAAAGAGGTAAAAGATTCCCGTTCTGTTCCTGCTCCAGTTCCATCTGTAGACTGTGCGCACTATGATTGTTCATCCTTTGTTAAGTGTGCATGGGAGCCCCCGTTTGAGAAATGGGAGATCGAGCTCCTGGTCTATGAATTGGAATGTGATTGGAGATCGTTTTACAATTATTACCTTTCTAAAAACGAAGCAGTTTTGTATGCGTGCATTGAGTCTGCGTGCACTTTAATCAAGACTGGTGAATGTATCTCTGACTTTGTGACTCCGCTGTTTGACGTGTGGAGAATGATTTTGGATGAACTACATGCGCTTCAATCTGCTAAAAACACATTGTCAGCGGACGATTGTTCCAATCCTCTGGATTTAAAGAAAGTAAGTTTTGAATGCATTCCCTTTCCCAAAGCAACTGAGTGTTTGAAGTCTGAGTGCAAGTCGTTCAGAGCAGTTGCTTGTGTGGAAGTTGAACCAGTGCAGTCTGATGTTGCCACCGCACGTATGACTGCAAAAGGTCTGTGTGGTCCTGTGTCTAAGGAAGACAGATTTTTTCCCTCAGGTTCTCTAAGATCGTCCGTTTGTGAGCCTGCCATGGGGAAAATTCCTAAGTTATGCAACTTTAAGAAAATTATTGATGTGTCTAATAAAGTTTCTCCTGTTGTTGTCGCCACTTCTTTTGCAAATGAATCTATGTCTTATTCTGTTCGCACCAGGGCCGGTTTAAGCAACAATGGGGCCCCAGGGCAAAATAAACCTGGGGGCCCCCCAACAGATACCTCAGAAAAAAAAAATCAGCATTAAGGGACCTTTTTTTGCAGCTGGTATAGTCGAGGTGTGAAGCCCCAATCGGTCAGAGCTCCACATTCTGGCTATCTCAGCCTGCATGGGGGACAAGGGGCTAAAAAGTTTCAGGAGGGGGGGCCCCACATAATTAAAAAAAAAAAAAAATTCCCACACTCTAAACATAAATTTTTTGGGGGGGGAAATAGGAAAAAATGCCAGGGATCTTCATGCAGCCATATTGCAGCTGTATAGCGATCCCTGGCCAAAGCGCTGCGGCTGTGTATGGACCCCCAGCAAACCCCGTCAGGAAATGTATTGCTCTTTCTTTTGATACATGTAAAATTACACTACAGTTAGGTTTGCTACTAAAAGTGACATTTACCGCATTTAAAAGTATACTTTTTTCCTTCGAAACTTTAAAATCGATTTTCTCAAAAACTATAAGGTCGATTTGAATTTTTTTCCCTCTTGTAGCCACTGGGGGCCCCTACAAGCTCTGGGGCCCTGGGGCAATTGCCCCCTTTGCCTCTATGGTAGCGCCGGCCCTGACTGGAATAGATCCACTTGTTATAGATTACCTTCCTCGCTGCTATTAGCAGCAGATGAGTTAATTTGGAAGGTGACTTGACAATCGTTGTACTTGAAGCTGTTGGTATCTCAGACACATAATTAAATAGGCATAACTGGGGAGATAACTCAATAGGAATATTGCAAATACTTTGGATATAATTTTTTACCTTTTTCCAATATTTATTAATCCCATTACAAGACCACATACAATGGTATAATGATGCGTTTGGAAAGGAACATTTGGGGCATTATAATGTGATGGTGGGTTTCTGTATTTTATATTGAAAGCGTATTTAGCTCAGTGTATAAGCTTGTAATGGGATTCTCTCCAATTTTCACTTAATACCAGAGATCGAACTAGCTTATTTCCTTCTATAATGGCTGTCCCCAGATCTATGGATTCTATATCTTTCTGCCAGCTTTTGAAATTATTTTTTGCTTACATCAAACCCCTGAAGGGTTTGATGTAATTCTGCTAGCGTTTTCTTCCCCCCCTGTGGCTGCAAAAAACGGTCAAAGGGGTCTGCGTTCATGATGTACTTAACGTCAGTGGTCTGTGCATGTATAAAAGACTTCAGTTGCGCGTAGTATAGAAAATGGTGTTTAGGGATCTTGAACATGGGTTTTATTTCGTAAAATAAATACCATCTATTATTTTTAAAGGACCTCAAGTTTCCTATTTTGTCAGTCCCTTGCTTCTCCCATTCTAAAAACCCTTTATGTGCTATACTTGCTGGAAAGGCTGGGTGTCCCCAGAGTGGCATATATTTAGATAAATGGTATGGCCTGTTGAAAAGTTTCCTAACTGCCTTCCAGGTTGCCCATGTGTCAATTATTGTCTTGCTGTTTTTGAGTCGCGTGGGTAGTTGTTTATATGGGGTATGTAGGACTGCCATGGTGGTCCATGGTTCCAAAAAAGCTTCTTCTAAATGGGTATTAGAATAAATACTTGTTTTCATCACCCAGTCTCTTATGTGGCGGAACAGGCATGCAAGATTATAGAGACGCACATCCGGAAGACTCAGGCCTGTCCAATCTTTGGGTAATTTCAAATTGGCTAGGGCTATTCGCTGTTTACGACCTGCCCATAGGAATTTTATGGACAACCTATCTAATTATTGTATGTCTTTATGTTTTAAAAAGAGGGGGATAGTTTGTAATGGATACAGCAATCTCCCAAAAATTACTCTACGCGATTTTAAAGTTTCAAAGGAAAAAAAGTACACATTTAAAAACCCGCCGACTTTAAGGGTTAATAGCAAATCCACCTTAAATGCTAGAAACCCTAAATTTGAAGGATATGTTAAGGAGATCATTGGGAATAAGAAGTAAAACAATTTTTCAAAAAGACCTTATAGTTTTTGAGAAAATCGATTTTAAAGTTTCGAAGGAAAAAAGTATACTTTTAAATGCGGTAAATGTCACTTTTAGTAGCAAACCTAACGGTAGTGTAATTTTACATGTATCAAAAGAAAGAGCAATACATTTCCTGACAGGGTTTCCAGGGGGTCCATACGCAGTTTGTATGGACCTCCTGGAAACCCCTCTGCAGCCGCAGCGCTTTGGCCAGGGATCGCTATACAGCCGCAATATGGCTGTATGAAGATCCCTGGCATTTTTCCTATTTTCCCAAAAAAATTTTTATGTTTAGAGTGTGGGAAAAATGTTTTTTTTAACCTTCTTGCCGGTTATCCCGAGCTCAGCTCGGGGTAACCTGCGCAGAAGGATTTCTCCGGCCCCGCTGGGCCGATTTTCAAATTTTTTTTGTTACTGCACGCAGCTAGCACTTTGCTAGCTGCGTGCAGTTTCCGCTCGCCGCCGCTCGCCGCTGATTCGCCGCTACCCGCCACGCCGCCCCCCCTCCAGACCCCTTGCGCAGCCTGGCCAATCAGTGCCAGGCAGCGCTGAGGGGTGGATCGGGATTCCCTCTGACGTCATCCCGCCCAGTCGCCATGGCGACCAGGGAAGCCCAGCAGGAAATCCCATTCTGAACGGGATTTCCTGCTTACTTTGATCGCCGAAGGCGATCGGAGTGGGTAGGGGGATGCCGCTGACAAGCCCTGGGCTCGCTACATGATTAAAAAAAAAAAATAAAAAAAAAGTGCTGCGCTGCCCCCTTGCCGCCAGAATTGGAACGGCAAGGGGGTTAAATTATGTGGGGTTCCCCTCCTGAAACTTTTTAACCCCTTGTCCCCCATGCAGGCTGGGATAGCCATAATGTGAAGCTCCGACTGATTGGGGCTTCACACCCTGACTATACCAGCTGAAAAAAAGGTCCCTTAATGATGATTTTTGTTCCGGGGTATCTGTTGGGGGGCCCCCCAGGTTTATTTTGCCCTGGGGCCCCATTGTTGCTCAAACTGGCCCTGCCGACAAGAAGCCTGGATCCTCAGTATGGCAGCGGGGACCTCATACAGAGCAGACCGCTGGGTCACCCTTTACCTCCGATACCTTGCAGACATTTAGGAACCCAGTCAAAGCCAGGCAGAAGACAGATGTCACAGATGAGGAGGAAGATCAGGTAGGCCTGAGCCTGCCCAGCAACAGCAGCCTTTGAGTCTTTTCCAGCCACTGACTCACAGGCCTCACAATCATATACAAAGGACTTGCTAGTATCATTCAAAAGCTCTTTACTTACTGAGATCTCTCATATGAACTATCAGCAGCAACAAGAGATCTATGGTTTAGGTGGAAGAGTAAATCTGTCTGAAAACAAAATAGCTGAACTTACTTCTGCTCACAATAATATAATTGATGTAACCAATGCTCATGCAGATGATATATCCTGGCTGAAAGACAAAGCCACTGATCTGGAAGACAGATGCTGGAGAAATAATCTAAAATTCATAGGCATCCCAGAACAAATCTCTCAAGACAACCTTAAGAAATAGCTGCTGGACCTAGTCAAATTAGCGCTCCCTGATGTATTGGGCATAGAACTCACATTTGACAGAGCCCACCGCTTACCCAAACCGTCACGCCTGCCAGATACTGTCCCAAGAGACGTCAAAATTTGCAGATTACTCCAGAATCCCTCTGACAGAGGAGGAATAGAATTACTCTGCATACATAAATATTATGTTGCTCCACAGCTAGACCACATTTCTCACTGCTTCACTGACAGCGAAAGATACTGCCCTGATAGTGTACAATATGATAGGTCGGATTAAAAAAAGTATGTCTACCTGTAGTTTAACCACTTCCAGCCACTCCATAGATATGTTTAAACGTGCATGCACGTGCCCCTCGTGTCACGTGTGCAGGTGAGTCGATGTGCAGTTCAGCAAAATGGATGTTTATAAAACAACCTATCTGCACTAATTAGTGCAAAAATAGTACATTTTAAAATGTCCAAATGTCCATTTTGCAGAAAGTGAACTTTCCAAAAAATAAGTTCAATCCTGTCCCAAGCAATAAAGTGCTAGTAAAAGTATAACACACTATTATGTCAAGTGCTAGTAAGAGTATAACACACTATTATGTCAAAAACCTAAGGTGCCTGTGTTTGCTAAGATGTCAGAAGCACAATTTTGAATATCCAATGGCATTGCTTTCTCAGGACAACTGATAACACAAGGACGCATGCTTTCATTTGAGGAAAGAGGCAATCCACACCAAAAGTGGCAAACTGGGGATGTATAGTGAACAGACTTAGGTGGCTGTTTTAAGGATGACATGGTGAGTGGGCCAGAAAAGGGGGTGGTGATTAAGGGATGTACATGCAGGAACTGCAATGGGAATGCACAATACCCCTTCAACTTCCTGCAAGAAGGTCAGGAAGACTAGCAACCACCTTCTCTGCACAATGGGAGCAATAAACTGTCATGGAGCTCTGCCAATTCCTTTGAATCTGCAAATGCAGGTAAGGCAGATTAGCTACCTGTTAGGCATATTGGAGTTGTCTGAGGATGGTTGGTTGGTTCCAGTGAGGTGGTGCTATTCCATTTTCTTTTTTTCCTCCAATGAAAGAAATGAAAAAAATTGAACACTATCACATTGTACAAAATATAACCTGCTAAAAAATTGCACAGAAATAAAAACTGAAAGAAGAAAAATTGCAATTGCATCGCAATCGCTATTGCAAATGCACCCGCCATGTGATCATGATTTTTCTATATGACGTGTCTTCAAAAATAAACTGAGCAATCACAAGAAAATCACAGAACGCCGCATTTTGTTTGTTATTTTCTTGCGCTCCCATTGACTTTAACCCAAAATCAGAAATATGCAGTATGCACATTTGCATTTGGGGACACTCAAATCAGAAAAGGGGCACTGCAATATCAATTAAGTTGCTGGTGTCCTTGTAATTCTAATTTGTGCTCTGTGGAAAAGGGCCAAACCAATGATAAATCACAAATGCAATGGCAAAGCTTTCACACACAAAAATGCAAAAACAAATGCTAGACTGGCAAAAATCTCAATTACAGTGCAATAGCATTTAGTGATTTGTAATAGAAACATGCCCTTAGATCCTTTGCCTGCATGCAGTCAAAAAATATAGCCGACTCACCATCCAACACCTTTCTTGCTGCAGCACGTGGCCTCACCCAGACCCTACCCCACTTTCCAGTCATCAGTGAGGAACGAGTGAAACATAGTGATGAAGCTCACGACTTAGATACATCTGTAAAGGTAGGGTCAAACCTAAGCCAGTGAGAAAATGGCAGCATTTTCCCACAGCCTAACCGTCATTTTTGGCTGGTAGCCAGCTAAGAAAAGCTGACTGTTGGCAATAGGGAATCGCACGCGATAAAAAGCAGCAGTGCCGTCTTTTTTGCCCTGCTGCGGTAAACCACACATGCTCCCAGTGCACTGCGATTGTGCATTTGGGAAACATTATGCGCAGTGTGGAAAACGCCAGCGATTTTAAGCAAGTGTGACCCTACCTTGAGCATTGCTGAAGCTTCATATATGAGTGTTTACCTCCCCGACCTAGTGTTGCCAGCATGTGTGCAATGATAATGACAGGGGAGATAAAATAATGACTGACACATCCATGAAAAATTCTCACAAACTGTTAAAGGATACCCGAAGTGACATGTGACATGATGAGATATACATGTGTATGTACAGTGCCCAGCACACAAATAACTATGCTGTGTTCCTTTTTTTCTTTCTCTGTCTGAAAAAGTTAAATATCAGGTATGTAAGTGGCTGACTCAGTCCTGACTCAGACAGTAAGTGACTACAGTGTTACCCTCACTGATAAGAAATTCCAACTATAAACACTTTCCTAGCAGAAAATGGCTTCTGAGAGCAAGAAAGAGATAAAAAGGGGAATTTCTTATCAGTGAGGGTCACACTGTAGTCACTTCCTGTCTGAGTCAGGACTGAGTCAGCCACTTACATAACTGATTTTTAACTCTTTCAAACAGAGAAAGAAAAAAAAGTGTGTGCTAGGCACTGTACATACACATGTCTATCTCATCATGCAGAGCCGGGACAAGGTCCTCCAGCACCCAAGGCTGAGACACCAAAGTGCGCCCCTCCATCCCTGCCACCCCAGCCGTCACACACTGATTGCTATTAGACTAAGAGGCGCCACAGGGCCCACAACCTCCCCAACACCTTCATATCTAGTTATCTGGCCTGCAGTCACTGCCATGTATCCCCTTTTCTTATTTCTTTCTGCTTCAAACACAATTAGGAATGACAGCTGAATGAATTCTGCGCCCCCTCCTACACTGCGCCCTGAGCCTATGCCTCGGCCCAGCCCTGTCATCATGTCACATGTCACTCCGAGTATCCTTTAAAAAGGTTATGCATACAATGTTGCACACCTCCCTCCCCTTGAAGTGGACCTGTGTCCAATTGCTATGAAACCAAACAAACCTGTGAAAACAAATATGGGTTACCATGATAGCTCTCTGTCTGGCTTCAATGTAAATATTCTCTGCTCTTTGCCATTTTATATTTGTATGGAGTAAGAATCAAGCCTGAGCTGTAATTGTGCCTACCATTTCCTGCTTCTATAAGGTGCTTTCCTTGGCCAACTGTTATCATCTTTAGTCATGTGACAGGATTAGTAGGCACTAGCCTTCAATTAACCAAGAACAGCTCTAAAGGCCCATACAAATTGCCGATTGATGGGACTTGATCCCTCAGGCGGCATGTTTGGGACGAGGCTGTACAGATGCAAAGTCATCTACAAGATAATGACACATTCAGTTGCAATGCAGGCAGGGCGGAGAGCGACAGATTGGCACAGACGTGACATCACATGGCGGGTTGAGCGAACTGCAGAGTTGATCTGCCTGGAGGATCGCAGCCAGAGCGGCAGTTGAGGGCTGCTATATACACGCCACATTATGGGCTCAGACAGGCCACCTCAGCTAACTTTAATCTAGCGCAGTGCTGGGCAAACTACAGCCCGTGGGCTATATCTGCCCCACTTGTGCTGAACATCTGGCCTGCCGACGGCGGCTGGTTTCCTCTCTTCCCCTCCCTCCCTGCAGAGTCGCGAGTGCAGTATCTTCAAAGAGTTTGTATGTTCTCTCCGTGTCTGCGTGGGTTTCCTCCGGGCACTCCGGTTTCCTCCCACATCCCAAAAACATACGGATAAGTTAATTGGCTTCCCTTAAAATTGGCCCTAGACTACAGTACTTACACTACATAATATATACATATGGCAATGGTAGGGATTAGATTGTGAGCTCCTTTGAGGGACAGTTAGTGACAAGATATATATATATACATTGTACAGCGCTGCGTGATATGTCGGCGCTATATAAATACTAAATAATAATAATAATATGGAGGGTTAAAACTCACCCACTCGCAGGATGCTTCCTGCGTCGCACCTCCATAGCAACAAGGCGTCACATGACACGTCGTCAGGACGTGCCAGTGTATTACACACCGGCAGACAGCGTATATTACAAGTGTCACTCTATTGCCTTGGAGACCTGACACAGGAAACGGCGAGTAGGTAAGGTTTGTCATATCGCACAGTAAAGTACAGAAGTTTCTCTCCGAAGAGTAACACAAAATGCTATACCTTAGTCTCTATAATCATCAAAGTACTTTAGCATAAAGAACATTAAGTAGGTACGTTTTAACCCTCCGTATTCTTCTGCTCGCAACACTGCAGGGAGGGAGGAAGAAGAAGAGGAAACATTTTAGGAATGCAGCAAGTTTGCCCAGCCCTGATCCAGTGTGTGTATGGTCTTTACCCGCTACAGTCCATCATGAACTCTGCTGCACGACTCATCCACATCTCCTCACGCTTCTCCAGCCCTATCCCCATCTGTCAGTCCCTTCACTGGCTGCACGTTACACAAAGGACCTGACTCTTCCCTACAAAGCTTTTTATGACCTAGCTCCTTCTTATCTAATACACTTATTCCTGATACAATCCTACACGCAATCTCCACTCTATTATCAATAATCTCCTGTCTTCTACTGTGGTCACCTCTTCTCACTCCCGCTTACAAGACTTCTCTCGATCCTCTCCCATCCTCTGGAACACCGTCCTTGAACACATCAGCCACTCGTCCACACTTACTCTTTTAGGCGCAACCTGAAAACTCACCTCTTCAGGCATACTCTCCTACCTAGAACACTTCGGCCACTGACCACCATTTTTACCATCTCACGAACAGCTTCCTTTCACCTGCTGTCCTATCCCTTAAACCTTTAGACTGTAAGGCCTTTTGGCCAGGGCTCTCTTCCCCTTTTGTCTCACATTGCTGTGCAATGTGTGTGCATATCTTCCACCCCTGTGTAAAAATCTGTAGTTGATATGTTCACTGCATCAGCTGTAATCCACCATTGTCTTGTATTATTAACTATTGTATTGTTTATGTTGTATTGTTAAATCCTGTATACTGTTGTATGGCACCATAGAAGAGGCTGGCACTATATGAATCAATAATACTGTGAGAGATATAAAATTGTAGCCCAAGATGCGAAGTATCAGAAGCATTCGAGCCGGAAAGCCGGAAAGTAGTAGCCGCCGGACTACCGTCACTGCCTGCCACTCCAGAATACAGGCAGCCCTGGCTAACTATCTTTATCTTTAAAGAATGATATTGAAAGATTTTGAATACAGTACAGTAACAAACAGAACAACATGCCTCCCCCCCCCCCACCCCACCTACCTCCTGCACCCCCTTCAACCAAGTTCAGTGCGCTGTCCAATCAATAAAAGAGACCAAACTCTGCTGCTCTAACACCTTAACCACCTACTCTATGGCCTGGTGCACACCAAAAACCGCTAGCAGATCCGCAAAGTGCTATCAGATTTTGAAACGCTTTTTCTTATTTTTCTGTAGCGTTTCAGCTAGCATTTTGCGGTTTTGTGAAGCGTTTTTGGTGTAGTAGATTTCATGTATTGTTACAGTAAAGCTGTTACTGAACAGCTACTGTAACAAAAAACGCCTGGCAAACCGCTCTGAAGTGCCGTTTTTCAGAGCGGTTTGCGTTTTTCCAATACTTAACATTGAGGCAGAAACGCATCCGCAATCCAAAATCTGCAGCAGCCCGGGAGTATGCGTTTCTGCAAAACGCCTCCCGCTCTGGTGTGCACCAGCCCATTGAAATACATTACCCTAACGGATCCGCACCCGCAAGCGGATCGCAAACCGCAGCCGAACCGCTCTGGTGTGCACTAGGCCTATCATCCTATCCCCTCATACAGGTGTATGCTGAGGAGCTGTCCAGAATGTCATGCAAGGCCACATAGTCAATCCATCTCTGCCAAACTTTTATGAACTTACAAGGGCTATTACGGTTAAGATAAGAATACAAAGAGACAAAGTCAACCTGGCACTACTGCAAAGATTATATGTTGTTTATTTTGTCCAAAAATGCAGACAGGAGAATGGGGGTAGCTGTGGGCATAAGAACAGGAAGTAGTATATGCCTGCTTCCCCCGTTTCTCCAAAGTTTTTGACATCTGGTATCTTTTAACCATTTCAGCCCGCGGGTTGTTTTCACCTTATGGATGAGAGGAATTTTCACATTTCAGCGTTCCACCCATTCATTCCCCAATAACTTTATCACTACTTATAACAATTAAATGATCTAAACCTTGTTTTTTTTCGCCACCAATTAGGCTTTCTTTGGTTGGTACATTCTGCTAAGAATTATTTTATTCTAAATGTATTTTAACGAGAATAATAACAAAACATGGAAAAAAAATCATTATTTCTCAGTTTCCGGACATTATAGTTTTAAAATAAAATGTTCTACTGTGGATAAAAGTGACACATTTCATTTGCTCATTTGTCCCGGTTATTGCAACGTTTAAATTATATCCCTAGTACAATGTATGGTGACAATATTTTATTTGGAAACAAAGGTGCATTTTTTCAGTTTTACATCCATCACTAAGCACAAGCTCACCATTTAATAATAATATACCCTCTTGACATACATATAAAAAAATATTATTCCCTATTGTATATAGGTGTGATTTTACTATTTGTGCATTACTTCCTATAAGCGAACCATAAGTACGCTAAGTAGGAAGTAATGCATTACAGTGTTACTTTGGAAATGACGCAGGCATCCATTCATGCCTGCAATCACGGTGACCTAGAAGGAAGATGAATGAATGGTAACAAAGTTCCCATTCATTAATCTAACGATTGGCGGCGCGAGCGGCAGTAATGAGCAAGCGGGAGGCAGTGTGGCGGCATTATTTAATAATGATCACTGTTTTTGAACAAAAACAGTGATCATTCTTGCCGGATAAGAACTGATTGGCTCTGCCACCAATCCCTCGTCACCGTGAACATTGTGATCGTGGGCTTCTGCCCGCACATTTGCGTGCACAGCCCCCCAAACTGTAGGGATGTGACTATCGTGTCCAGAGCCGGCCCTAGACTTTTTGGCGCCTGAGGCAAAATTAGAAAAAATCGCCCCCCCCCCCCAGTCGTGGGGGGGGGGGGGGGGGGGGAGAGGGCCGAGCTGGAGGGGTAGCTGGCAGAAAGGGGGTATTGGGCCTAGCGGTGGGGAGGGGGGTCGGACCCCCCCCCCCTCCCTCGCCTGGGTCCCCCGATCTGCGCTCCTCCTCCAGCGTAAAGTACCAGCCAGCGCGCATATGTTGAAGAGGCAACGGGCGGAGGAATCACTCACCTTTTCCGCGTTCCATCGTGCACTCCACTGACGTCACTTCCTGCAAGGCCGTCCACTTACAATACAGTGGGCGGCGTTGCCGGAAGTGACGTCAGTGGAGCACGCGATGGAACGCGGAAGAGGTGAGTGATTCCCCCGCCCGTTGCCTCTTCGTCATATGCACGCTGGCTGGTACTTTACGCTGGAGGAGGAGCGCAAATCGGGGGACCCAGGCGAGGGAGGGGGGGGTCCGACCCCCCTCCCCGCCGCTAGGCCCAATACCCCCTTTCTGCCCGCTACCCCTCCAGCTCGGCGGGCGGCCCCAGCATCCATGGAGAGGCGAGTGCCGCCCCCCCAGATTTGCAGCCTGAGGCAAATGTTTCACCCCGCCTCATGAGCGGGCCGGCCCTGATCGTGTCCCTGTTGCTATAGCAGCTGCCGCTGTGGACGTGATGCTCACGGCCCAGCAGCAGTAATGGTTAATCTTGGTTATCTTTTTTTCTCTCTTCTCTCACTGTTTCTTGCCTTTAGAATTGATGTGTGTGTAGACATGGCTCTGCTGCAAGGGTACATAAAAAAACAGGGGCGCTGTGAATGGACTCAAGCCAAACTGCAGCTGCAGCCGCAGACTTTACTTCCAGCAAGAGATGGAGGTTTGGTCTCTATGGTTACGCATACATGACAAGCAGAAGTTCATACCCCCCCCCCCCCCCCCACCCCGGTGGTTAAATAATGGTTGTAGAAAATTTGCCTCAGAAGTTTTCAGTGAGCAACTCAGCCGGTGCCCTGCACCCACCACCCGCTCGTCAAGCAGGTACCTTTCTTGTACACATTTGGTGTATTATGCAACATTAATAGCCAGACACCTGTCTTTTTTTTTGTTAAACTTTACAATAAGGTAACAAAATTACATTTGAACTTGCCCTTGGTAAAATAACACATTTACAAAAAGGCTGGTGCTAATAGCTTCCAGTGTTAATGTAGCCATAGCACATTGTGGCCTGGGTTCTAATTAGATCCCAGTCACTAGGATGAAGATTAATAGCAGGCAACTGCAGATTGAGGGAGTACAACTAGTATGGTCGGGGTTTAAATACAGGCTTTACTAAACACCAATATTCAGAAGGGACACAGAGGCCACAGTTCAAATGGATCAAAATTGTTTTAAAGGGACATGCAGTCCCTTGCAGCATGCAGTACAGAGGCCACAGTTATTTAAAAGGGGAGCACAGGAGCTGCTATTATCTGAAAGGGCAGGACAGGTAACAATTATAATTCAAAATTATGGGCACACGGGCACACAGGCCACAGTTATTTCAGAGGGGGCCACAGTTTTTTGAAAGTAGGACACTGGAATTACAATTTTTTATAGTAGGAGGGCATTAGAGTCACAATTTGTCAGAATGGAAAACACTGGGGTCACAATGTATCAGAGCAGAGGACACTGACATTACTATTTGTCACAATGGAAGGCAGGGGGTCACAATTTGTCAGAGTGGAGGACGCTGGGACCACATTAGTTCTAGTGGGGGGACAGGGATGGCCCTTTTATAAAAGAAAAATAGCCGTACTGGTTACATTGGAAGCATTTGATATCTAGAGTAGAGGGTACTTTGAGGCAAAGTTTGAGAAAGGCTGGTATCCTATATAATAAGACCCCTATGTCCCTGCGTACACCTGTCTCTGTGTAGCGTTTTTTTTGCTACTGCGCATGTGCGCAGAACGGACCCAGCCTCACAGAGACAGGAGGATGGGGACGGGCCAGGGAGCTGAGCGGGTGGCGTGTGAGCGGGCTGCCAGGTGTGCGGCGGGTCAGCAGGTGGTAGGGTGTGCGGCGGGTGTGCGGGCGGCCGGGTATGTGACGGGTGCGCGCGCGGCGTCAGGTGGTGCGCGTGCGTGCGTGGCAGAAAACACAGACCTAGAGCCCGTTTTTAAACGGGCTTAGCTCTACTAGTACAGTATTAAAGCTCTGTTACATGAGGTTTGTCTGTTTTCTTCTATTTTTACTACTGTGTTTCAATATAAATACAGAGCTTATGATGTAAACATGATATAAACAGCCAGAAACTACAGTTATCTGGCATATACCAATACCCATTGGTGTCAGATAACTGAGATTCTACTGTTATAATCACTTAACGCAGCTAAGCAGCAATTTCAAGTCTTCAAGTAATATTTTTCAGATGACCACTGCTAATAAAGAAAATCTGAAAATCTTGCCCAACCGTAATCATTTGCCCCAAGTTTGCACATCTAACCATCCTTGCACACCATCTTTGACACACTCATAAAATACAAGCAGGGGCCCACACATTGAGATTTTCCTTTCAAGTCTCATCTGACCAGAGCACCTTCTTCCACATGTTTGCTGTGTCCCCCACATGGCTTGTGGCAAACTGCAAACGGGACTTCTTATGCTTTTCATTTAACAATGGCTTTCTTCTTGCCACTCTTCCATAAAGGCCAACTTTGTGCAGTGCACGGCTAATAGTTGTCCTATGGACAGATTCCCCCACCTGAGCTGTAGATCTCTGCAGCTCGTCTAGAGTCACCATGGGCCTCTTGACTGCATTTCTGATCAACGCTCTCCTTGTTCGGCCCGTGAGTTTAGATGGACAACCCTGTCTTGGTAGGTTTACAGTTGTGCCATACTCTTTCCATTTCTGAATGATCGCTTGAACAGTGCACCGTGGGATGTTCAAGGCTTTGGAAATCTTTTTATAGCCTAAAGCCTGCTTTAAATTTCTCAATAACTTTATCCCTGACCTGTCTGGTGTGTTCTTTGGACTTCATGGTGTTGTTGCTCCCAATAATCTCTTAGACAACCTCTGAGGCCGTCACAGAGCAGCTGTATTTGTACTGACATTAGATTACACACAGGTGCACTCTATTTAGCCGTTAGCACTCATCAGGCAATGTCTATGGGCAACTGACTGCACTCAGACCAAACAGGGCTGAATAATTACGCACACCCCACTTTGCAGTTATTGATTTGTAAAACATGTTTGGAATCATGTATGATTTTCGTTCCACTTCTCACGTGTACACCACTTTGTATTGGTCTTCCATGTGAAATTCCAATAAAATTGATTCATGTTTGTGGCAGTAATGTGACAAAATGTGGAAAACATGGAACAAAGCCACAATTATTGTCCTATTGAAACCAGGCAAGGACCCTCTGCAGTGTGGTTCGTACCGCCCAATTTCTCTACTTAACGCAGATTACAAGATTTTTGCTAAACTTCTAACAAATTAAGTAAGCATATGTTAGATATTATTCACCCAGGCCAAACCGGTTTCATGTCCGGTAAAAGTACCTCCATAAACATCAGGTGGACCCTGGCACACTCTCAGATTCAACATAATACTACAGGTGATAGAGCCTTGGTATTGCTTGATACCATTAAAGCATTTGATCCCATAGAATGGGAGTTTCTTTTCATGTCTGGAGCGGTTGGGATTCGGTCCTAGATTTATTGAATGGGTAAAGGCTTTATACAGTGTCCATAGGGCCAGAATTGGGATAAATGGACAGATACTCTATCAGAGTTCTTTGGATTACATTGTGGCACTAGTCAGGGGTGCCCGCTGTCACTCTTTATCTGCATTGGCTATAGAGGCCTTAGCCATAAAGGTTTGCTCTTCCTGGCTATTGCGTGGTCTTTCACTGGGCTCCTGTACAGATGTTGTCGTTCTCTATGCAGACGATATATTCTATCTGGAGGTTACTTACTCCTCTCCGCAATTATAGGCTACACACCACACTGCACTGGATTACGCACAAACTGGGATAAGTCGTGTATTATGCCTCTACATAGGGAAATGATTGGTCTACCCTAGACAGAATGCCCATTGCAGATAGTACAACAAGTCCGTTACTTGGGTATAGTTATAACCAGATCATCCAATGATTTTTTTCCGGATATAGATATCCTCTCTGCTACAGGAACTGTTTGATATACAGTATGCAAGCCTGAGGAAAGCTGCCATTGCCTGTCATAGGAAAAGTCTCCTCAAAATGATATCCTTACCCAAAATTCTATATGTGGTACAACACTCGGCAGTGCCAATTAAGAAATCCTTCTTTGCCAAATTAAACAGTATCATTTCTACCTTTATTTGGGGAGGCAAGAGAGCCACAATAAGACTTCAAACTCTTATGAGGCCATCAACAAGAGGGGGGATTGGCTTTTCCTGACTTTTACCTGTATCTTTTGGCCGGGGAACTGTGGTTCCTCCAAACATCGATGCCGGCACAATAACCTGCCCCCTCGGAAGCTTTTCTAGTAAGGTCCATCTCCGGGTACAATCTGCTGTATTACTGGAATCGGGGGCTAAGGGAGCTACACTTCCCCTTGTTCCTCTGCATAAATTGGCAATACAAGTTTGGAGAGGTGGTAAAAAAGTGCACATGTATACTGGGGTCCCCCCTGAAACACCCCCTTGATTCAATTCATTGTTCCTTCACTTGATGGCCCTTCAGGATCCTATTTTTTGGAAAAACTAGGAGGTACATACTTTATCACAAGTTGTTACCGCTGACAATATTATCTACTGCAAAAATCACTCAGAAGTTTCAGGTCCCTCTGTCTCCGCAGTTCTTCGGGTCTTGCAACTTAGACATGCACTCAGAGCAGTTTGGCCTCCACAAAGTTCTCATGGTTAATTATCCTTTGATAGGTGCCCTTAGAACAGGGGCTCAGGGTGTGATCTCCTAGCATTACACTCATTTATTAAACGCCAAAACTAAATACCAGAACATCCCAGGTTTTGCTAAATGGAAACATGGTGATGTTCTAACCCAACAAGATGAATGGGAGGATTTTTATCGCTCTGTTAAGCTGCCCTCTACTGCTGCACATAACCACCTTATACAGCTATATATTATACACCAGGCATAATGGTCTGCGGCCTCTATGTTCTTTAAAGGCCAACTGAAGCTTCCATTTTTATTTCTTTTTAAGCAATACCAGTTGCCTGGCAGCCCTGCTGAGCCTCTGCCTGTAATACTTTTAGCCATTATTGTCAGATCTGACATGATTAGCTGCATGCATGTTTCTGGTGTGATTCAGTCACTGCTGCAGCCAAATAGATCTGCAGGGCTGCCAGACAACTGGTATTGTTTAAAAGGAAATAAATGTGGCAACCTCCATATTCTTCTCACTTCCTTTGACCTTTAAGCATCTGAAAGATAATGATGAATGTCCCAAATGTAAAGGTGCGGATGCTAACTTCCTTCATTTTATCTGGGTATTCCCAGTGGCTGAGGCATTCTGGCATCAGGTTGTACGCACCTTATCAAGCATTACTGGCAGTCCCCTCCCATTAGACCCTAAATTATGCCTGTTCGGCTTGATGGATGAAATAGAAAGTCAACACTGCTATTGTATATTCTTATGAGAAACGCTATTCCTGTCTAGGAATACAATTGTCTTGCAGTGGTTTTCACCAGATCAAGCCCAGATATTTAATTGGGAAAACCGTTTTTTGGAAATGATTCAATATGAGAAAATACTGTACTCACATTGCAAATATCCCTTGAAAATTGGAAAGGTTTGACAAAAAGGTTGGATTCCCAGAGCAGTTTGAGATCCCACAGCACAGCAATCTAGGCTTGAGCACCACTCTTTTTTTCTGTTATCACTCAGGTTACCAGTTGTCCCCCAACGTGAATGTTTTTTTTGGTTTGGTTTATGTTTGAGCTGTTGCTCATGACAGTTTATCTGTGTATATATTACATTATGGGTATATGCACTGTGCTTATACTAGTGTGGTCATCGCACCGTGTGGCTTCATGCCATGATACTTTTATATTTAAAGCAAATACTTAGCTCTACCCTGTACTATTTATCTAATTAATATATATTTGTACTTTTGTATGGAATTTATATTTACACTGCCATTTATATTTCAGATTTTGAAATGATATTGTGCATGCTGTGAAGGTTTACGGTGTGTATTACAAATTCTGTGTATGTGCTGCATGGTCCATGCTCACTGATAAATACTACTTGTTTTCTAAAAAAAAAAAAAACCTGTCTCGGTACATTAAATTGATACTGTAATTGCTCAAATGATTTGAGGGCATTACTCTCATTTAGATGCTCTATTCTATGCACCCCCAAAGCATGCCACCACCCAGCCTCTTGAGATCCTACCAGCTCTTGAAAGACTGGTTTATGCTGTAGATGGGTTTCTGTAATAATAACTGTAAACTTCGCTACTTTATTAACTTGAGTCCATACCCCATGGCACAGCCTGTACACTGGGAGTGTCCCCAAGGATCTTAGTGAATGTGCTTTTTAGAAATCCCAGAGTCAAAAAACAAGGGAAGGGGCCCCTCTGCCAAACCAGTTTTAGATATATTACAGCTGCCCGCTAGATAGAACAAATGAAAATCCAGATCTAAACCTCCACTATCCTTAGGTTTCTGGAATGATTTTAAATTTGGATCTAGAATTACCCCATATAAATGGCGACATCAATTAATTTAGTTCCTTAAATAATTTAAGGGGAATTGGAACAGCCATGTGTTCAATCACATAACATTTTGGGAAAGAAGCATTTTTATCAGGTGTATGTGACCTGTGATAGGGACTATTTGGACTATAGTTTGAATTTCTGTGTCACCAGATCTAAAAGGGAGTATAGGTTCTTTGTTAAAATAAGGGAGGGGTCCTTAGTGATTATGATTCCTAAATAAGTTCTTCCACTACTGGTCCAGGGCATCCCAACTTTACAGACTCCACCATTTTCACACCGAAGGGAAGTATCACTGACTTGTCTCACTTAAGTTTTATTCCTGAGTACCGGCCAACCTCAATGAGAGCTATTTCCACCTTCCATTTTAGGATGCCCAATACTCAATAGGGTTTCAGTCTGGAGACATGCTTGGCTAGTCCAACACCTTTGCCCAAAGTTTTTTCTTTTAGCATTGCAGTGGTCATTTTGGAGGTGTGCTTGGGGTCCTTATGTTGGAACACTGCCTTGTGGTCCAGTTTCCGAAAAGAGGGGATCATACTTTGTTTCAGTACGTTGGCATTCATGGTTCCTTCAATGAACTGTAGCTCCCAGTGATGGCAGACCCACACCATGACATTCCCCTCCACCATGCTTGACTGTAGGCAAGAAGACAAAGAAGAGCGCTCATATTAGGCATGTAAGGAAGGAGGTACTGCCCTGTCAGCAAAGGTCTCACCTGAAATGGTAGACTGTGGGTTTAGGACTGCCGTGGATAGCGTAAATCCCTCTCTCCCCTGGGGACCAAGCACAGGCAGATCGAAGACTCTGGAGAAGGAGCTAGGAGTTGGTGCAAGCGTTCTGATGTGGAGACTGATTTAGCCCCAAAACATTTTTAACAGGTGAATTTTTATTGAATTTTGCACACAAAAAATGTACAACAAGAAATCTGTTATCAGCAATGGAACAAGGAAGGGGAGTGAGAAAGGGAAAGGTGATGCATAGGTTCTCAGATACATTTGACATAATGCGGGGACACATAACTATACTGCGAAATTAGAGCTATTCCAAAGGCCCACAGAGTTCAAGGATACAATGAACTAATTACTAAGCATTTAGGTTTAGACCGTGGAGACAAATATTTGCACATTTTCTTAGTAGTCTTCAAGGTGTTGGAGAATATAAAGCAGAACCAAAATCCAGCTTACCTAAGTCAGTGGCACCCAAGATCAATTCACACCATTTATACCAAATGTTATCAAAGTTAGAAGGACAAATCCTGTTAGCATACGTCATTTTAAGCAAGGGAAGGGGATTGTTAACCATATTTATCACTTCTTTCTTTTTAGGTACAGTAGTGTGGTTCCAGTGACTCAGGATAACCTTTGTAGCGGCATGACAGATATTAATTACCATAGAGTTTTTATATCCAATTTATCTTCACCAAAGTTACCAAAAATGGCTGCTTGAGGGCCTGAGCCCAATAATGCAGTTCTGTCTGCTTTTCTGCATCTGTAACATTGATGTGTAACTGAAAAGAGGACACAACTGTGTCAGTGGGGTCAGGCCCTTAGTGTCTAAAAGGTATGGGCGACCCAACAGCCGAGAGATTAATTCACCTATACATTTCCAATATAAATCCAGCTTGGGGGAAAACCAAAACATATATAGTACTGTTCTAACATCTTGTGTATATCTTGGACACAGGCCTGACCTGGAGGCATCCATCTTATGAAGTCTATATGGTGTATAAAAACATGCAAAAGAGAGAGCGCTCTGTTCAGAAATGGCTGCTTGTAGGACACAGCCTCTGATAGCGTTTGTCCCTTTTGGGGCCAGGGACCAGGCTCACGATCCAGCTCCAGGCGGGGAATCCGGAGGGCCACCAGGGAGTCACGTTCTCAGTTTGGACACTTCCAGGGAGGCTGTAGGCAGGCCAAACGTTAGATCCTGGCGCACGCTCACCTTGCGAAGCCAAACGGGAGTGAGCGGCGTCTATGCGATGTCAGTAGCGTACTGAGAAGTATTGTGCGGCTAGCAGATATAACCGCTGACTTGCCGCAAATAAAATAGAGAGTGGTGAGGTAGTAAGGTATAAAAGGGGGGCTTATTTATTAGTAAAAACAACGCGTTTCTCAGAGAAAACGTTCTCTGTTTCATCCAGCTAATATAAAACAAGATGGCGGCATCTCTTTTTATAGGAAATGCTAAACATTGGTTCTTTGGGATTGGCCAATCCACATTACATGGGCAGTACTATGCAAAATAGTGTGAGGTCATAAAGGTGGTGTTAATGATGTAACTTCCACTAGGTGGAGTATGTAAATAAAAAGGAGGAGTTAGAAAACTGCTCCTTTATCACAATACTATAAAGATCACTGATATAAGTCCACCTGTAATAATTCAATTAGGGACTGTCTTTTATCAATAATTAGGTCCATAGACTCAAGGGATTTAGAGTCCCAATATGTATCCCATACTTCAGTAAAGGTATCGTCCGTCATGAATGCAGATTGTATCGGTACCTGGAGACCTCTATGTATGACTCCTGCTTTTTTGTATTTTTCCATAGAAAATATATCCATAGAATGTTTCATTTCTTTCTCCAATAAAACTTCTAACTGTCTCATAAGATCAATAATAGATTTCTCTCTACTTTCATTATGATTAGCCGGATCAACGTCTTTCTGAGTCTTCCATAATGCTAATCTATATTGGTCCTTATTCACATAATAGTCCATGATGAGCAATAAAAACGATAAAAGGCTTATGTGCAAGCCAATATAAAGCATAAAAGTCACCGTATGTATTAGGATGCCTCCTCTCCGAAAACAACTTCAACCATGCGTGGTAGGCAGTGTACGAGCAATGCAAATCGGGAATGTAGACAGTTCCCTGTTGGTGCGATCTGGCAATCCTCCTTAGGTAGCTCTCAGTATCCACTAGAGAAAGTAAAAACATGCAAAAGAGAGAGCGCTCTGTTCAGAAATGGCTGCTCATAGGACACAGCCTCTGATAGCGTTTGTCCCTTTAGGGGCCAGGCTCACGATCCAGCTCCAGGCGGGCCACCAGGGAGTCACGGTCTCAGTTTAGACACTTCTAGGGAGGCTGTAGGCAGGCCAAACGTTAGATCCTGGAGCACGCTTACCTTGCGAAACCAAACGGGAGTGAGCGGCGTCTATGCGATGTCAGTAGCGTACTGAGTAGTATTGTGCGGCTAGCTGATATAACCGCTGACTTGCCGCAAATAAAATAGAGAGTGGTGAGGAAGTAAGGTATAAAAGGGGGGCTTATTTATTAGTAAAAACAACGCGTTTCTCAGAGAAAACGTTCTCTGTTTCATCAGGCTAATATAAAACAAGATGGTGGCATCTCTTTTTTATAGGAAATGCTAAACATTGTTTCTTTGGGATTGGCCAATCCACATTACATGGGCAGTACTATGCAAAATAGTGTGAGGTCATAAAGGTGGTGTTAATGATGTAACTTCCACTAGGTGGAAAATGTAAATAAAAAGGAGTTAGAAAACTGCTACTTTATCACAATACTATAAAGATCACTGAATGAAACAATTGAAAGTTGTATATATAGCAGTAACATTTTTTAGAAAGGATCTTCTTAACCGGTTCAGCGCCGCAGTGCCGAAAATCTCATGCATCCGAGCAACGTTCACCTCCCATTCATTCGCCTATAACTTTATTGCTACTTATCACAATGAATTGATCTATAGCTTGTTTTTTCCGCCACCAATTAGGCTTTCTGTGGGTGATACATTTTGCTAAGAGCCACTTTACTGTAAATGCATTTTAACAGGAAGAATAAGAAAAAAACGGAAAAAATTCATTATTTCTCAGTTTTTGGCCATTATAGTTTGAAATTAATATACGCTACCGTAATTAAAACGCATGTATTTTATTTGCCCATCTGTCCCGGTTATTACACCATTTAAACGATGTCCCTATCACAATTTATGGTGCCGATATTTCATTTAGAAATAAAGGTGCATTTTTTCAATTTGCGTCCATCACTATTTATAAGCTTATAACTTTAAATAATATAATAACATATTCTCTTGACATGCATATTTAAAAAGTTCAGACCCTTGGGTAACTATTTATGTTGTTTTTGTTTGTTTTTTTTAATTGTTTTTTTTTTTTATAAAAAAAGTGTATGTGGGTAATTTTTGGTGTGGGAGGGAAACTGCTAATTTTAAATGTAAAATAATGTTTTTTTTTAATCAAAAATGTATGTTGGTGCAGTTTACTATTTGGCCACAAGATGGCCACAGTGAAAAAAGTCCTAGATGCGAACCAGCTCGCATCTAGGAACTAAAATGCTGAGGAGTTGTTTCCTGGGGGCAGAAATACCGCGCCCTCTGGAGAGAAAGCGTCGGTATTTCTGCGGGGAAGTTAGATCGGTGAATGGGAATTATATTCCCATTCACTGATCGGGGGGCTAGCGGCGGGCAGCGGGAGCGCGCGCGGGGGCGCGCCCGATCGCGCGCACGAGCCGGCGGCAGCACCAGTGCCTATCTGGACGAGGAAACTCGTCCAGATAGGCCGAACTGGTTAATTTAAATGAAAAACGCGTTGTTTTTACTAATAAATAAGCCCCCTTTTTATACCTTACCACTCTTTATTTTATTTGCGGCAAGTCAGCGGTTATATCTGCTAGCCGCACAATACTACTCAGTACGCTACTGACATCGCATAGACGCCGCTCACTCCCGTTTGGTTTCGCAAGGTGAGCGTGCGCCAGGATCTAACGTTTGGCCTGCCTACAGCCTCCCTGGAAGTGTCCAAACTGAGAACGTGACTCCCTGGTGGCCCTCCGGATTCCCCGCCTGGAGCTGGATCGTGAGCCTGGTCCCTGGCCCCTAAAGGAACAACAGTATCAGAGGCTGTGTCCTACAAGCAGCCATTTCTGAACAGAGCGCTCTCTTTTTTGCATGTTTTTACTTTCTCTAGTGGATACTGAGAGCTGCCTAAGGAGGATTGCCAGATCGCACCAACAGGGAATTGTTTACATTCCCGATTTGCATTATATGGCGTATAATACACCCTATTTATGACCTTAAAGGACTACTGTAAGGGGGTAGGGTGAAAAAATTGAGTTGAACTTACCTGGGGCTTCTAACGGTCCCCGCAGATGGCCTGTGCCTGTGCAGCCAGTCACAGATGCTCCGGTTCACTTCCGGAATAGCGATTTTAAAGTCAGAAAACCACTGCGCCAGCACGGCCGCATCCTTGCTCCTGCTGATGTCCCCGGGAGCATACTGCGCAGGCGCAGAGAATACTGGGTCTGCGCCGTACACTCCCGGTGATTTCAGCGGGGAGGATGTTGAGCGAGGATGCTCAGTGGTTTTCCGACCTTAAAGAGACTCTGTAACAAAATTTTCAGCCTTAGTTCTTCTATCCTATAAGTTCCTTTGCCTGTTCTAATGTGCTCTGGCTTACTGCAGCCTTTCCTAATTGCACAGTGGCTGTGTTATCTCTGTTATATGATCTAATCTGTTTGCTTCTTTCGGCTCTGTCGGGTTAAGGCTAGAATGTGTGGAATGTGCAGGGCTGCTTGTGATTGGATAGAAGCAATACACACCCTCTGCAGGCCCTGTATGACTCACACACTGCTTATGTGAGCTTATCACAAGCTGGTACAGCAGCCTGTAATGCAGCCCAACTCACAGCAATGAAAAATCAATGGGCTGTTCACAGTGCCCACGTTGCGTTACAGTGTAACGCTGGACGTTAGTGTTGTCCGGATCATGAACGATTCGGATCTTTGATCCGAATCTATTTTGTGAGTCGAATCATCAAAATTAGTGATTCGGATCACAAAGGGGGCGGGGCCAGGAGCAACACGCCCCCCTCTCAGCGGGCAGCGGGGTCCTGGAAGCAGAGCAGAGATGGATCGCTCTGTTGAAGGGGAGGCAGCCTTGCACAGCCACAGGTAGATGAGAGAGAGGGGACATGGGTGCCACTGCCAGATATGTGTAGAGCACACATACTGGCTGAAATGTGCTGCTCATTATAGGCTGTCTGTTCCGCAGTTGTGCAGTGAACACATTGGAAACTTTTGGCACAGCTCAGTAACGTTACAGGCAGCATGCTGGGCTAGGGCAGGCACTGTGATTGCAGGGCAATATGATCCTCCTGCACTGCTCTAAACAGCTGCACTTCACTTCTGGGAATGCTTTGGGGAATGGGAGTTGGGAGTATACAGATGAACATATAGGTGAAATCTATGTAAAGCATAATGATTGCAGCATGTGGGTATTGTGTGCAAACAAACATTTCCGCTCTCTGCTCGTCCCTCCTCCCTTCTCTGTCCACTCCCTGCCCTCTGTCCATCTTCTCCCCTTCTCTGTGTGTCCACCCCCCTCCCCTTCTCCTGTCCTGCTAGTCATTTCACCCCCGAATGCTTCCCTTGTAAAATGATCCGAGATTCGGATCAAAGATCCGGATCTTTTCAATGATCCGATTCGAATCATCCGGATCATTGAAAAGATCCGAACTTCGCATCTCTACTGGACGTTATACGAAAGTGCAGCATGTTGTGCGTTCTACGTTAGACTGTGTGCACATTGTCAGTAATGGGTTTTTTTTGTGCCGGAGCGGAGAGTCCGCTTTCGTACTTAGCCACATGGCTAATTAATATTCACTGCACTGCAGTGTTTTCTTCTTGGCACGGCTGCTGATTGGCTGGCGGTACCACGTGATGCGGAGTGTTCCAATCACGTGGTCTCCGCGGCGCAGGACAAAAAAGGCGCACCAAGCGCTGCTTAATGTAGCTCTATGTAGCATCCTCCTCCAACACCCCCAGGTGTTAGGGGCACGTTATGCAGTCAGTTGTGTGGTGGGAGATTTGCGGCCAAACGACAAACCCCTGGCCACCCCCCATCTAAAACCGTGCACCTCCTGGCCCGTGCAGGTTGTTGGCAGCAGAGCACTCACTCACCTGTGTGCTGTGCTCCATCTCCTCTCTCCATCGCCACTGGGGCGCCTGTAATCTGCAGCATGTACATGGTCAGGTAACATACAAACTACTGGATCACGTGGTACAGGCTGCCAGTGGGGATGAAGATAAAACACCCCAGCAGACAGGTGAATGCACTTGACTGCCCACACGCTGCACAGGCCCGGGGGAGCTGCCAATCAGCCCTGTAGGTGCAACAGCAGATGTGGTTCCAAAGGTTATAATATAGAATTCTGATTCTGGGTGAAATCCATTACAAATTTATTTGCAGTGTGTGGCAGTAATAGAACCCTTTCAGATCAGATTTCAATTATTGGTGCTAGTCTAGTTTAGGAAACTCAGCCGCAAATCTCATAGGAAAATTCCTCTAACGTGATTTGGTGAACAGCACCCGCTCAGACCTTGAGGGCCCTTTTCCATAGGCAGCTAAGCTGCGCGCTCAGTGAACAGTTACCAACTGCTTGCTACTGCCTTGTAACTGCTCACTTCTGCTTGGTAACTGCTCACTGACCATGCAGTTCACCCGCCTGTGGAAAAGGACCTTTAGGTTTCAGATAGGTTGTAGTAAACGATGCCCTTATGCTATTCGGCTAATGCCAACACTTCATTCTGTGATTGGAGAACTGTTCCCCATGAGATTTCCCTCTAGGTCCCCTAATGTAGACTACCACAGAGGGCTCTGTCAGTTTAAAGGTGCTTACACACGCAATACTTCTGCCAATGACGGGTCCGTCAGACCCTCCCACTGGGCGGACGTTCAGCCGACAGTAGCACGTGTGTACGCGCTGTCGGCAGACTGATAAGGCTGTTTCTAAACAGCCTTATCAGTCTGCCGACAGCGCGTACACACGTGCTACTGTCGGCTACCCAGTGGGAGAGTCTGAAGGACCCGTCGTTGGCGGAAGTAGTGCGTGTGTACGCAACTTAATTTGGTGGCCATTTGCCAGTGCATGCAGAATAATTAGGCAGATGGCCATCAGATTTGACCAACTGAAGAGCTTGATTACTTAATTTGCCTGCCAGACAGCTTAACCACTTGCCGACCGCCTACTTCATATTGGCGGCGGCAAAGTGGCAGCCCCAGGACCACGTAACGCAGAATGGCGTCAGGTCCTGGGGCACTCTTTGGCCGGGGATCGCGCGCATCCGCCGGCAATAGGCTCCGCCCACCCGCGACGTCAACCCGCCGGCCAATCGGAAGCGCCGGCGGGTTGTTAACCCGACGATCGCCGGATAGGAAGCGTATAATACGCTTTGTAATGTTTACAAAGTGTATTATACAGGCTGCCTCCTGCCCTGGTGGTCTCAGTGTCCGAGGGACCACCAGGGCAGGCTGCAGCCACCCTAGTCTGCACCCAAACACAGTGATCTGCCCCCTCCTGCCCCCTGATCGCCCACAGCACCCCTCAGACCCCCCCCTGCCCACCCCCCAGACCACTGTTTGCACACAATCACCCCCCTAATCACCCATCAATCACTACCTGTCACTATCTGTCAACGCTATTTTTTTTTTTAGTCCCTAAACTGCCCCCTGCTCCCTCCTGATCACCCCCCCACCCCTCAGATTCTCCCCAGACCCTCCCCCCCCTGTGTACTGTATGCATCTATCCCCCCTAATCACCTGTCAATCACCCGTCAATCACCCCCTGTCACTGCCACCCATCAATCAGCCCCTAACCTGCCCCTTGCGGGCAATCTGATCACCCACCCACACCAATAGATCGCCCGCAGATCCGACATCAGATCACCTCCCAAATCCATTGTTTACATCTATTCTCTCCTCTAAACACCCACTAATTACCCATCAATCACCCCCTATCACCACCTGTCACTGTTACCCATCAGATTAGACCCTTGCGGGCACCCAATCACCCGCCCACACGCTCAGATTGCCCTCAAACCCCCCCCCTTATCGATTCGCCAGTGCATTATTTACATCTGTTCTTCCCTGTAATAACTTACTGATCACCTGTCAATCACCCCCTGTCACTGCCACCCATCAATCACCCCCTGTCACTGCCACCCATCAATCACCCCCTAACCTGCCACTTGCGGGCAATCTGATCACCCACCCACACCAATAGATTGCCCGCAGATCCGACATCAGATCACCTCCCAAGCGCAGTGTTTACATCTATTCTCTCCTCTAAACACCCACTAATTACCCATCAATCACCCCCTATCACCACCTGTCACTGTTACCCATCAGATTAGACCCTAATCTGCCCCTTGCGGGCACCCAATCACCCGCCCACACGCTCAGATTGCCCTCAGACCCCCCCTTATTAGTGTTGTCCGGATCATGAACGATTCGGATCTTTGATCCGAATCTATTTTATGAGTCGATCATCCGAATCATCAAAATGAGTGATTCGGATCGCAAAAGGGGCGGGGCCAGGAGCGACACGCCCCCTCTCAGCGGGCAGCGGGGTCTTAGAAGCAGAGCAGAGATGGATAGCTCTGTTGGAAGGGAGGCAGCCCTGCAGGGAGACAGGTAGATGAGAGAGAGGGGACAAGGGTGCCACTGCCAGATATGTGTAGAGCACACATACTGGCTATAACGTGCTGCCCATTATAGGCTGGCTGTTCCGTAGTGCTGCACAGTGATCACATTGGAAGCTTTTGGCTCAGCACAGCTCAGTAACTTTGCAGACAGTGTGATTGAAAGGCAATATAATTCTCCTGCACTCAGCACTAAACAGCTGCACTTATCTTCTGGGAATGCTTTCTTTCACTGTGCGACCTTTTCTTTCAAAGTGTACAGATGAACATATAGGTGAAATATATGTAAAGCATATGACTTCAGCATGTGGGTATTACGTGCAAACATTTCTGCTCTCTGCTCGTCCCTCCTCCCTTCTCTGTCCACTCCCTGCCCTCTGTCCATCTTCTCCCCTTCTCTGTGTGTCCAACCCCTCCCCTTTTCCTGTCCACAGACCTGTCCTGCTGTTCATTTCACCCCCAAATGCTTCCGGTAGTAAAATGATCCGAGATTCGGATCAAAGATCCGGATCTCTTCAATGATCCGATTCGAATCATCCGGATCATTGAAAAGATCCGAACTTCCCATCTCTACCCCTTATCAATTCGCCAGTGCAATATTTACATCTGTTATTCCCTGTAATAACCCACTGATCACCTGTCAATCACCCATCAATCACCCCCTGTCACTGCCACCCATCAATCAGCCCCTAACCTGCCCCTTGCGGGCAATCTGATCACCCACACCAATAGATCGCCCGCAGATCCGACATCAGATCATCTCCCAAGTGCAGTGTTTACATCTCTTCTCTCCTCTAAACACCCACTAATTACCCATCAATCACCCCCTATCACCACCTGTCACTGTTACCCATCAGATTAGACCCTAATCTGCCCCTTGCGGGCACCCAATCACCCGCCCACACCTCAGAACGCCCTCAGACCCCAGCCCTGATCACCTCGCTAGTGCATTGCTTGCATCTATTTCCCCCCTCTAATCACACCTTGAGACACCCATCAATCACCTCCTGTCACCCCCTAGCACACCTACCCATCAGATCAGGCCCTAATTTGCCCCGTGTGGGCTCCTGATCACTCGGCCAAACCCTCAGACCCCCTTCCGTTCACCTCCCCAGTGCATTGGTTGCATCTATTTTCCCCTCTAACCGCCCCCTGAGACACCCATCAATCACCTCCTGTCACCCCCCTAGCACTCCTATCCATCAGATCAGGCCCAATACATCCTGTCATTTAAGAGACCACCCTGCTTTTGACCGTTTCCACAAAATTTGCCCCCTCATAGACCACCTGTCATCAAAATTTGCAGATGCTTATACCCCTGAACAGTCATTTTGAGAAATTTGGTTTCCAGACTACTCACAGTTTTGGGCCCGTAAAATGCCAGGGCAGTATAGGAACCCCACAAGTGACCCCATTTTAGAAAGAAGACACCCCAAGGTATTCTGTTAGGTGTATGATGAGTTCATAGAAGATTTTATTTTTTGTCAAAAGTTAGCGGAAATTGGATTTTTATTGATTTTTTCACAAAGTGTCATTTTTCACTAACTTGTGACAAAAAATAAAATCTTCTATGAACTCACCATACCCCTAACGGAATACCTTGGGGTGTTTTCTTTCTAAAATGGGGTCACTTGTGGGGTTCCTATTCTGCCCTGGCATTTTAGGGGCCCTAAACCGTGAGGAGTAGTCTAGAAAACAAATGCCTCAAAATGACCTGTGAATAAGACGTTGGGCCCCTTAGCGCACCTAGGCTGCAAAAAAAGTGTTACACATGTAGTATCGCCATACTCAGGAGAAGTAGTATAATGTGTTTTGTGGTGTATTTTTACACATACCCATGCTGGGTGGGAGAAATCTCTCTGTAAATGAACAATTGTGTGTAAAAAAAAATCAAAAATGTGTCATTTACAGAGATATTTCTCCCACCCAGCATGGTTATATGTAAAAATACACCACAAAACACATTATACTACTTCTTCTGAGTACGGCGATACCACATGTGTGACACTTTTTTGCAGCCTAACTGTGCTAAGGGGCCCAAAGTCCAATGAGTACCTTTAGGATTTCACAGGTCATTTTGAGACATTTGGGTTCAAGACTACTCCTCACGGTTTAGGGCCCCTAAAATGCCAGGGCAGTATTGGAACCCCACAAATGACCCCATTCTAGAAAGAAGACACCCCAAGGTATTCCGTTAGGAGTATGATGAGTTCATAGATTTTAATTTTTGTCACAAGTTAGCGGAAATTGATATGTATTGTTTTTTTTTCACAAAGTGTCATTTTCCGCTAACTTGTGACAAAAAAAAAATCTTCTATGAACTCACCATACTCCTAACAGAATACCTTGGGGTGTCTTCTTTCTAAAATGGGGTCACTTGTGAGGTTCCTATACTGCCCTGGCATTTTAGGGGCCCTAAACCGTGAGGAGTAGTCTAGAATCCAAATGCCTCAAAATGACCTGTGAATAGGACGTTAGGCCCCTTAGCGCACCTAGGTTGCAAAAAAGTGTCACACATGTGGTATCGCCGTACTCAGAAGAAGTAGTATAATGTGTTTTGGGGTGTATTTTTATACATACCCATGCTGGGTGGGAGAAATCTCTCTGTAAATGGACAATTGTGTGTAAAAAAAAAATCAAACAATTGTCATTTACAGAGATATTTCTCCCACCCAGCATGGGTATGTGTAAAAATACACCCCAAAACACATTATACTACTTCTCCTGAGTACGGCGGTACCACATGTGTGGCACTTTTTTGCACCCTAAGTGCGCTAAGGGGCCCAAAGTCCAATGAGTACCTTTAGGATTTCACAGGTCATTTTGCGACATTTGGTTTCAAGACTACTCCTCACGGTTTAGGGCCCCTAAAATGCCAGGGCAGTATAGGAACCCCACAAATGACCCCATTTTAGAAAGAAGACACCCCAAGGTATTCCGTTAGGAGTATGGTGAGTTCATAGAAGATTTTATTTTTTGTCACAAGTTAGCGGAAAATGACACTTTGTGAAAAAAAAACAATTAAAATCAATTTCCGCTAACTTGTGACAAAAAAAAAAAAAATCTTCTATGAACTCACCATCCTCCTAACGGAATACCTTGGGGTGTCTTCTTTCTAAAATGGGGTAATTTGTGGGCTTCCTATACTGTCCTGGCATTTTAGGGGCCCTAAACCGTGAGGAGTAGTCTTGAAACGAAATTTCTCAAAATGACCTGTGAAATCCTAAAGGTACTCATTGAACTTTGGGCCCCTTAGCGCAGTTAGGGTGCAAAAAAGTGCCACACATGTGGTATCGCCGTACTCAGGAGAAGTAGTATAATGTGTTTTGGGGTGTATTTTTCCACATACCCATGCTGAGTGGGAGAAATATCTCTATAAATAGACAATTGTGTGTAAAAAAAATAAAACAATGGTCATTTACGGAGATATTTCTCCCACCCAGCATGGGTATGTGTAAAAATACACCCCAAAACACATTATACTACTTCTCCTGAGTACGGCAATACCACATGTGTGGCACTTTTTTGCAGCCTAACTGCGCTAAGGGGCCCAAAGTCCAATGAGCATCTTTAGGCTTTACAGGGGTGCTTACAATTAGGCACCCCCCAAAATGCCAGGACAGTGAACACACCCCACAAATGACCCCATTTTGGAAAGTAGACACTTCAAGGTATTCAGAGAGGAGCATAGTGAGTCCGTGGCAGATTTCATTTTTTTTTGTCGCAAGTTAGAAGAAATGGAAACTTTTTTTTCTTTTTTTTTTTGTGTCACAAAGTGTCATTTTCCGCTAACTTGTGACAAAAAATAAAATCTTCTATGAACTCACCATGCCTCTCACTGAATACTTTGGGATGTCTTCTTTCCAAAACGGGGTCATTTGGGGGGTATTTGTACTATCCTGGAATTTTAGCCCCTCATGAAACCTGACAGGTGCGCAGAAAAGTCAGAGATGCTTGAAAATGGGAAAATTCACTTTTGGCACCATAGTTTGTAAACGCTATAACTTTTACCCAATCCAATAAATATACACTGAATGTTTTTTTTTTTTTATCAAAGACATGTAGCAGAATAACTTTCGCACTCAAATGTATAGGAAATTTTACTTTATTTAAAAAATGTCAGCACAGAAAGTTAAAAAAGTCATTTTTTTGACAAAATTCATGTCTTTTTTGATGAATATAATAAAAAGTAAAACTCGCAGCAGCAATCAAATAGCACCAAAAGAAAGCTGTATTAGTGACAAGAAAAGGAGGTAAAATTCATTTAGGTGGTAGGTTGTATGACTGAGCAATAAACCGTGAAAGCTGCAGTGGTCTGAATGGAAAAAAAGGCTTTGGTCCTTTATGACTGCAGTCCTTAAGTGGTTAAAGAGGAACTTCAGCCTAAACAAACATACTGTCATTAATTTACATTAGTTATGTTAAAACAGATAGGTAATATAATCTCTAAAGGCCCATACACACGTCGGATTTCCGCGAACGACGGGTCGTTTGAACGAATTCAAACTCACCCTTATCAAGCGAACGACAGCCTGTACACACGCCCGATTTAGCGGGCAAACGACGGAACGTTCAAATGACCCGTCGTTCGCGGAAATCCGACGTGTGTATGGGCATTTACCCACCTTGTTTTAAAAGAACAGGCAAGTTTGTGATTGCAGCCATCTTTTTGGTTGAAAGGAGGTGACAGGGAGCATGAGACACAGTTCCAACTGTCCTGTGTCATGATCACCCCTCCCAGCTGTGCACGCTAGGCAACGAGAACATCATCAGAAATCCCATCATGCTTTGCACAGCATCACTGGAAAAATGCCTGGGCAGATTACTTTGATGGGGCAGAACTTAGCTTATGTGCAGCTAAAAATGAGGCTTGGGTAAGAAAAACAAAGTTCTGATTCTCTGAAACAGTTAAAGAAACACCAAGCCTTTTCAATGCTGTTGAGTAGATTTTTAGTCTGGAGGTTCAGTTGAAATAATCGAGCTCTTCAGAAGGGATGATTAATGAGGTGCCACTATTAGGTCTCTTTTCAGCTGGATGTACACTTGTCAGTGCGTGAAAGGTCGCGTTTTCTGTCATGTGCGTTTTATTTTGCATATGCGTTTTAACGTGCTTGCGGTTTGCATATACAAAACACATATGCATTGTGTATGCTTTTTTTTTATGTGTTTTATGCAAATCACTAGGAAGTGGAAATACATCATAAAACATGTTTTAAAAAAAAATAAATAAAACGCATATAAAAACGCATGCAAAATGCAATACCTCTGCGTTATGTGCGTTTTTAAAAAAAATGTTGGTTATGTTGCAATTTTTTTAAAAAAACGCATATTATTAAACGCATACAAAACAAAGTGTTTTTTATATGCATTCGCAAGTGTTTTGCAATTTTGTGCGGTGTTACCCCCCCCCCCCCACTGTGCGCTGTGTTTCTGGTAAAAGCGCTTTTCTAAGCACTTTTCCAGAGCGCTTTTCTAAGCCTTTTCTAAGCCTTTTCAAGCGCTTTTCTAAGCCTTTTCAATGCTGTTGAGTAGATTTTTAGTCTGGAGGTTCAGTTGAAATAATCGAGCTCTTCAGAAGGGATGATTAATGAGGTGCCACTATTAGGTCTCTTTTCAGCTGGATGTACTTTTCTAAGCACTTTTCCAGAGCGCTTTTCTAAGCCTTTTCTAAGCCTTTTCAAGCGCTTTTCTAAGCCTTTTCAATGCTGTTGAGTAGATTTTTAGTCTGGAGGTTCAGTTGAAATAATCGAGCTCTTCAGAAGGGATGATTAATGAGGTGCCACTATTAGGTCTCTTTTCAGCTGGATGTACACTGACGCAAGTCATGAAGTGAACTCTTTGACCCGGAAAAGAATAAATACAATGTGCTTATTCTTAAAAACGTGAACGCAATCGCTGCACAGAGGTGAAGCTTCTAATGTATTTTTTACTTATCTGAAGCTTCTTCCAGCCCCTAGCAGCCATGTCAGTCTCTCACCACAGCTCCGATCCTCCTTGCTGGCCACCTGTACTGATCGCAACCCACCGGCTGGGTCAGCTCTTCTGGGCCACGTTATCTGGCCCATACTGTGCCTGCACAGTAGTTGAGCACAGACGCAGTAAGGGCTCTTTCACATCAGAGCTTGCGTTGGAGAACGCTCAAAGCATACGTTTTGTTGTATGCGTTTTGATATGCGTTGCACTGCAGTGAGTGTGCGTTTTTAATGCGTTTTCAATGCGTTACAGCACATAGGAAAACGCGGGTCATTTTTTTTTCTTTTAGTTTTCAACTTTCTACATTGTTCCTCTGTTGCATTCTGGGACTGATTGCCTGCGTTAACGGATTAAAAACGCGCATAGTGTGCGTTTTACATTGACTAACATTGTAATGCATAAAGCTAGCGTCGACCGAAAAACTGCGCCTGGGTGCAGTGTAACGCAACGCACAAAAAGGCTGCGTTATATGTGAAAGCTAAAATGAAAGTCTATGGACTTTCATTTTACCTTGGGTAACGCAAACTTTAGCCCTTGCGTTGAAACGCAGAAAATCTGCCCTAATGTGAAAGAGCCCTAAGCGCCAGATGACACAGGCGCAGTGGTGCCGACCCCACTAATGGGGTCATTACGGGCAAACGGGGGTGGACCAGAGCTGCAGGGAGGGACTGATATTGCTGCTAGGGGCAAAAAAAGCCCCAGGTGAGTAAAAAAATAGATGATCAGAGGAAATTGGAGGTGCCCAAAATACTAGTTTCACGGTATAAGTCTAGGGGCTTGATTCACAAAGCGGTGCTAACTGTTAGCACGCCTGTGAAAACCCCCTTAGCACGTCTAAACAAGCTTTTCGCGCATAAAACTTTACGTGCGCAAAACTTTATGCGCGTACTGCACAGGGCACTCCGCGCGAAGTGCCCATTAAAGCCTTTGGGACGTAAAACTTTGTGCGCGTAAAACTTTGCGCGCGATCTGATTGAGAAATCCAGTGCTAACCTACTTAGCACCCTGGTTAGCGCGTCTAAAGAATTTAGACGTGCTAAGTAGGTTAGCACCGCTTTGTGAATCAAGCCCTAGATATCTTATGCTGTACACACTTTCTGGTACTCTCGTGTGGAGGCTGGATAGTGTACTGGTTAAGGGCTTTGCCTCTGACACAGGAGACCTGGGTTCGAATCTCGGCTCTGTCTGTTCAGTAAGCCAGCACCTATTCAGTAGGAGACCTTGGGCAGGTCTCCCTAACACTGCTACTGCCTATAGAGCGCGTCCTAGTCGCTGCAGCTCTGGCGCTTTGAGTCCGCCAGGAGAAAAGCGCAATATAAATGTTCTGTGTTTGTTTGTTGTTTGTGTGTGTATATATATATATATATATATATATATATATATAAATGGTCCTAGGAAGTATATATTTCTTTATATATATATTTATATACAAGAGAGTACTAGAAAGCCTGTACAGCATAAGATATCTAGACTGATACCGTGTAATGAGTATTTTGGGCGCCTCCAATTTCCTTTGATCCCTACTCACCCAGAGTCAAGGGTTACCACTTCGGAAGGTGGACCTTTTTGTAGTAGCAGCAACCATCTATACCCAGACACATGGCCGAGTGGGGACGGTACTTCCCTACATGCGAATTAGAGTGGTTGCTTTTGCAACCCAGGTTTGTGAGTATAATCAACACATATTGCTGTAATTACTCACCTGACCTATGGTACTGCACCATATTGGGCTTCCGGTTTCCTTCAATCCTTTTATCTGTCCCCCTCCCCCACTATAAAAAAAATAGATGAGAAGCTTTGCCTCTGAGTCCATTTAGAAAAAAATAAATATGGCAGCCTCCATATCCCTCTCACTCCAGGTTGCCTTAAAAGTCAAATTTGAAACATCTCTTCTAATATAATGCGACAGCAAATGCACGCACAACACAGCCTGCTCTCCTTGAGCATATCTCATACGGTAAACACGTGTCACTGTACAACCCCGTCAGGGTGACATTGAATTAAGCGTTCTAAAATCGCAAGCTTGGCTCTGTGACTGGAGTCGTGCTTTAATAGCAGTAAGCTATATTAGCATCAAAATTACGTGCTTTTCACAAACGCCCGAGCACAGCATCTGAAGTGATCCGCTCTCATGCTAGCCAGCTATACGCTAGCGGAGCAGCTTACACATAGATCATACAACATGCCGCCACTCGAAGCTCAGGGAAAGACAATACTGTACATAATGCTTTCTGGAGACGGTCTGCTTCTAATCTCTAGACAAAGCTTTCATAAACTCATCTGTAGCAACCTATTCTCATCCCCACCACCAAAGCAACCAGCAACAAAATGGCCCCCTCCTCTCAGAAGGTGTAGCTCGGCTCTTCGCAGTAACTATTGGTCAGCCATGCCTAGAACGTGAATTGGCTGGGTGTTGGAGTTACTGCCCCTACATGACGTCATGTGAACAGTGCGGGGAGGGCAAGGAGTGAAATAAGGCAGAGCGAGGGAGACGGGAGGGAGTTGCGAGATGGCGGCGTGAGAAGAGGCAGGGGAGAATGTCGTGGTTTCGCGAACGAGAACTTGCAGCGCACTGACCAGCCGTGACCCATAACGAAGCACGGTAAAGACGAGATCGCCGTCCTACAACACCAGCAGCTACGAGGAGGGAGAAGCAAGGAAGCAAATCACAGAAGCTATGGAGGAGCAGAAGCTCAGCGCAAGGAAGGACGGTGCTGGAAGTCCGAGAGCAGCCGTGGAAGAGTCGAGGACGCCTGGCGCTGCAGCACAAAATGGCGAACGGACTGAGGAGGCGGAGAGAGTCAGGCGGCGGCACAGCAGCAATGCGAGTAGCGACAAGACGGAGAACCCTGGAAAGGGCGTCCTCCTCACAGAAGAGCCGCCCAGGAAGCGTTTTCAGATACCAAGAAAGAGCAGAGAAAAGAAAGGTGCTAGTCCGCTCCTTCGTGTTTAGGCTCCAGTGAATTATAGGAGAGGTCTTCTGTTGCATGCGGTCGTGGAAAGAATGGTTGCATCACCGCAGGGACACGGTCTACCACTAGGGAACAAACATGCCTTGTAGCGTCATTCAGATACAGGACAGGCTTCTCTGGTGCTAGTGATTACATCACCCTAACGCGATAATCCAGCTCCAGTCAACAGGCTAGTGGTTCAAGAGAGTTACAAGTTGGAGCTTAGTGACCCCGCCCCCGAGGATGAGTTAGTGAGCAGGCAGGATTTTTTTTTTTGTGTGTGCAAAGCTAGCTCTGACCCTTGTTTGAACGGCATCATTTACCATGCTGTTGTGATAACTTGGTATAGCCTAGCATTAAAATTATTTTTCTAGCCAGGTCTGGCGCACCATTGTAACCACATACTTTATCAGACTAATTTTAATTTTTTTTTTCTCCCTTACAAGCTCTCAGATGTTGAGGACTTGTTAGCATTGCTGTTCAGTACTGTGCTTAGTCCTATTTATTGATGGATACTGCCATACCAAAGCCTAGTCTCAAATATGCCAGTCCTGAAGTGGATACTGTACTGCCTCTGTGGTTCAGGCAGTTACAGATGCTAGACAGTGACTTCTGAAGTGTACAGTTTGTTCTTTCCGTTCAGATATTCTTAACCCAGTTTTGTTGTTAATGTGCTCCTTTTTCGATTTAGAGGAATTGGAAGTATTAAGGGTAGGGTCCTTTTTAATATGTAATCAGATGCTCTGTTATAACTGAAAGACAATGGATTTTCAAAGTAATGTCCATGTTTCCATATGGCTCAGTTCCCACTATATGTGTTTGAACTGAAAGCTTTTTCACACTCACTGCTATGGAGGGAAAAAGCATTAAGTGTAACAGGGGCCCTTATAGCTCTAGTCCCCTCCCCCCATTATAATTTCACACCTGGCATCTTTTTTATCCCCCCCCCCCCCCCCCCATAAAAAAAACTCACTAAGACTTGCTTAAAATGTCATAAATATATGCTAAACTTTTATATAGGGGCTATTTAATAGCTAGCATTCTTGTTTTTACCTAAAACAATTAGGATGTTTATTTGTACTCAGCTAAAATTTTAGACTTGAAAGCAGTAAGGTATCTGTGAGATGAAAAAAATAAAATTATACTTTGGGGCTTTGTCTTTGCTGACACTGCCATCCCACTCAAAAGTTGCTTTGGATTTCCACAAGTGTAATGTGGATCCACAGACTTGCCAAATAGTTTGACTGGTCTGCCCCTGCAGGTAATCTATTATAAAGAGTGGTGCAACTCTGCCCTCAGTTGACTCTCATGCATGCCATGCTATAAACCTACTCTGAAGTAATCCTGAGAGCACGTTTAACCTTTGTTTATAAAATTAGTCGCTGAAACCAAAATGTTACTGACACCTCACCTGCAGTGTCATTTCTCCACCCTCGGAAGTTAAATGCTCATACTTTTAATGCAGTGTTCAAGCTATGCTTTTTACTGAGCATATGTGGTTTGGGCTTGCATGCTCAGGATACGAAGTGGGTGGATCAATGAATGGCATAGGGAGGAGCGGGAGCTAGCAAGGAGGATCAGGTCTGTCCCTCCGCAATTTGCTACGCATATTGAATACTTTAAATGCGGGGGGGGGGGGGGGGGGTACCAAGAACAGGGACAACACCTAGTGACTTAAGGATTGCCTAAAGTGTACCCGAGGCGAGATATGACATGAGATAAACATGCATGTGCAATGCAAACCCTAATAACCAGGATGATTTTATTTTGCTGCCTGAAAGCGTTAATTTCTAGGAATGGAAGTGACAGCTTCTGTCTTTTCCGTACATTTTTAGGAATATAGTAATCACTGATAAGCAAATTACAGCCATAAAAGTTTTCCTGGAAGAAAACAACTCCTGGGGGCAGGGTGAGATAAAAAAATTACATGAACTATTGACCTTTTTCCAACTCTGGGACACTTAATAGGCTGCCACTGATTAGAGACAGTAAAACATTCATACTTTGTAAATGTTTAAATATAAAATATAACCATGGGATTCTGAAGTAATTTTTAGGAGGATAAATACAATTGTTTCTCTCATCAGTTTTTCACCTTGGGTTTACTTTAAAAAAAAAAAAAAAATTCTATAAGTGCCAATTCAGTATCTTTGCTAAACAGCAATACTTGACTGTGAGAATTTGACTTAAATCTGTGCAGATGGACTTAAAAGCTTTTTACAGCCGCATAAGCACTATTAGCCTTTTGAGAGCTAGTATCAGTGCATATGTTTGTGTCCCCACCGTATCATTTCTTCTCTTAATTACAGATCTCATTATTGTACCTTCAGTGCGGTGAGAGGTCATTAGCCGTAAATTGAGAAAACCTAGTGTAACTTAATACATCTTCCACGATCCTTTTGGGAATCAAGTTCTGCCTCAGAAATCAATGCTGCTGTCTGATTTACAAGGAATTTGAAGTTTTTTATATTATTTAGAATTCCTTTGTAACTTCAATCAAAACCTCTAGGCCCTTGTAAGGGATTGGTTTTGTCACATTTTTCCTTAGACGAGCCCTTGGCCTCAATTCATAAAAAGCAGTGCGAAAAAAAAAATCTGGTCAGGAAAATACCGCACTCGGTATTCTCCCGGTCTGTGTACTAATTCATAAAGATTTCCCCAGCTGCCTTTGAAGGTCGGTAAATTACTGCAGCCCATTGAGCGGTAGAGTAGAGCAGTGTGGCGATTCTCTTTTGCCCTGCACAAATGACTCAGAAAGATGACTCACACAGACTTTCCCTGCCTGCTCAAATGACTCACACAGACGGCTCTCTCCACAGATGACTCAAACAGACTTCGGCTCTCTGCACTTTGCATTCATCAGAGGTGTCGGTAACTTGTTAATGCCTCACCAAAGATGTCGGTAACTATCGTCAGGCTTACCGCTTGTTGCTGGCTTTATGAATTGACACTTGCTGACAATTTACTGACGTGTTGGAGGTAACTACAGCCAAGTCGGTAATTTATCTCCCTGGTCGGTAATGTCAGCTTTTCATGCGGTAACAGCCTTTATGAATTGACACATTTCCAAGTGGTTGGGAAAGTCTGCTGTTTTCAGCATTACCACATGAGGTAATGCTTTATGAATCGAGGCGGCTTTGTTAGAACTTCATATATCTGTAAGCTTAATCTTCATACATGGAAGCCATGCAGACAGGTTCTATGTTTTACTTTCACATTTTCATAAGTAATGTTTTAAATGGTAGTCCATCTGTAAAACTTTATTTTACTTGTGCATTCTTGCCATCCGCTATCCACTACTATGCTCTAAGCAAGACACCTTTATTTTTTTTTTTTTACTTTTGTGAGATGTGAGGTATTTTTAAAAGCAGTTGTATTCAGAGCTATAGAAATGTATTCTCCTGGGTTTACTTAAGTTTTTCTGCAAGGTGTTTACAAGCTAGGCCTGCAATTATTAGTGATGTCATGTATTGGTATAAGGTCTCTGTACTCTTAGGACTGGGACCCACTAGAAATGGCCTCAATCACTAAGTGCTTTTCTAGCATTTTTTGCAACTTTTTCCAGAACAGTTTGTGGCAACTTTGAATTTGTATACCTGAGATGAATGGAAGAAAGGATTTTTACTTACCTGGGCTTCTTCCACCTCCATGTAGTTTGTCAGTATGTCTTTCTGGTCCCCTCTGTTTTTGCTGCTGTCAGCCTCCGTATATTCCGTGATTTGGCTCGGTCCCAGCCACACGCCTCCTTGATCATGCTCCCATTGCTGGGAGCATTCTGCTGTATATGCACAGTTCATTATGATGGTAACTGCTCAAGGACAGAACACTCTTGGCCATAGGATTGCGATGGAGGTGAATAGCTTGGAAATAGTGTATGCACAGTTGCCCTCAGCCCAGCTGGATTGCGGACTTCACAACAGCACAGCGGTTCAGACCGGACAGACATCAAGGGAGATGATGGACTACAGGGGGCTAGAGGAACCCCCAGGTAAGTAAAAATGATTTTCTCCCATTCGTCTCAGGTTTATTTAATGCTAGCAAATTCTCTAGTGATTGCAATTTTGCAAGGGTGTTTGGGTAGAGCAAGTGCCAAATCTGTTTGTATAGTGATTGCAAAGCGATTTTGTGACAAACCTATACTTTGTATTGACGCACGCTCGCTCCAAAAATGCTGCAGTGTGACTGGAGTCGCCACAAGTGCCTTTAATTATTGCCGTAGTGCTTTTGCATGTGCTGGCAATTCTAAAACTGCCAAAAGCACTCTAGTGATCCCCAGGCCTATGGATTAATACATTCCATATAACCACTTACTACTCGGGGTGCTTAAACGATAGTTGTATAGAGACTTTTGCATCCGAAAATCAAACTTTAGATTTGGTTAGTGGTTTTGAAGATACAGACTTTGGGTTAAAAGTAGGCTTGTGGGTGGGTCTGCTGCTTGGCTTTTATCATGCTGTTAATACTGCAGGATTGCATACTGTAGTGTAGTCAGTCTGTAATAGAAATGTATTGAAAGGATTTCTGACCAGGCCCTTAATATCTATATACTGGATGTTGGCTGGATAGTGTGATGGTTAAGGGCTCTGTCTCTGACATAGGAGACCTGGGTTCAAATCTAGGCTCTTCCTACTCAGTAGGCCAGCACCTATTCAGTAAGGAGTTCTTTGGGCAAGACTCCCTAACACTGCTACTGCCTACTGAGTGCGCTCTAGTGGCTGCCTCGCAAGCGCTTTGAGTCCGACAGGAGAAAAGCGGTATATAAAAAAAGGAATTATAAAGTACCATTTGTGCAGCTAATATTGATTTGTATAGTGCGAACATCTTCCAAGCCGTTGTTCCAAATTGATAATTACATAGTTATTTGGGTTAAATGACATGCGTCCATTAAGTTCAATGCTTTATAAAGGTGTACATCTTTGGACACACACAATGGCCTCGATTTCATAAGTGTTTTCGGTGAAGTAAATCCGTGCGGGAAAACTCCGCGCTCGGTATTTCAGACTTCTGGGTGGGCATTCATAAAATGTTGCCAGTTGCGATAGCAGAGCGGAGATTTCCCGCTGTAGGCTGTCGGGAGCCTTGCGGAAATACAGAAGCTGGCTGAGTTCCTCAGTGTGCTGCTCTCTCTGCTGCTGCTTGGGAGGTCTGTCCCATTCACTGCAATTTATTCTGCACGCTTCTCGCCACATCCGAGGTAGCGGTAATCCCCGTCCGCATACCGCTTGCTCTAATTTTTATGAATTGAAATTTTGTTACGATAATCATCGCACAAGGCAGTGATTTATCGCTCTGCTCAGGAATGTCTGCTTTTCATGCGGAAACAGCCTTTATGAATACACATTTTGCTAAGTGCTCGGTAAAGTCAGCTGTTTTCAGCATTTCCGCATGCGGGAATGCTTTATGAATTGAGGCCATTCTGTATAATGATGCCAAGTTATAGTTAAGTCTAAAGCTAGTAATTATCCCAACCTATCGTTATGGATTGTTTTGAACAGTATTTTAGTAAGGAGTGCGAGACTGACGAGCTGCAATGCTATTAGTAAGGCAGTGTGCGCACTTTTAGGGGATGGGGACACGCTGGATTGGCACCTTGCAGGCGGGAGCACTTTTTTTTTTTTTTTTTTTTTTTGCAGTACCTGCAGAAATGAAGGACATTCTAGCAGTATGAAACACCCTCGACATATCCCTGTAGTGACCAGTGGTGTCAGACACCTGTATACACTAGCTTTCCAGCTGGAGTAAACGTTTTAGCCAAGGAAAATCTAAAGTGTGTATGGAGATTAAGGGCTTCGCTCTTTATAGAAGATGAAATTGACATTCTGCCTAGTTTATAAAGCACCTGTGGGTCAGCACCTGGATAAAGTTGCCTAGATGGCTTGATAAAATGTGTAGTCTCCTTTCAATCTTTTCAAAAGTTGGAGAAGATCAAACAGAATTTGGGAGGTATTTTTGGAGGAGAGGCTTAAGATCCTGTATGCAGTGATATACCAGAGACGAAGGGGACTAAATGTTTTATACATACCTTGGGCTTCCTCCAGCCCCCTCTGAGTAGATCGCTTCCACGCCGGCATCTAAATCCTCCTACATCTAAATCCCCTCAGCCCTCTTCACACGGCCAGTCAGAGCAGTGCCACCAAGTACACTCCCGTGGCTTGGAACGGTCTGTGCCTGCTTTGTAGTACTGCACAGGTGCAGAACCCGCGGGGAGCGCAGTCAGGCCTTGCATGCGCATTACGCCCGTTTGGCCACAGTGAATGTGGCCGATATCAGACCATCTAGGAGGATTTAGACACCAGCATGGGAGCGATCTGCATGGAGGGGGATGGAGGAAGCCCAAGGCATGTATAAAACTTTTATTCGTCTTCGGTTCCGTTTCCATAGGCTTCCATTGCGTCCGATCCGTGATGTGTTTGTGATACAGTTGCAGGAGAGTGCTGCAGGTTGGGACTTGTCATTTGCGTTAGTTCCAATTGTGAACACATCCTTTTAATAGCATAAGTTGTGTTCTTCATCAGTTTGTATTTTTCTGCGTTCTTGAAAAACGCTGCTTTTTTTTTTTTTTTTTTTTCATCGAATACCTGATCAGCCCAGCATGTTCTCCCTGCTTCTGGCTTGACCCTTGCTTACATGCAGCATTTACAGTAGTGAGTGGCAGTGCTGTCTCAAACGGAGAGGAGAGTGAGCAGGATCCCAGGTTAGGTAATAGTTTTTAGTAGGGGTAGGTGATCTGACCTATAGTGTTGCAATGGGGAGGTAGTGATAGTACAATTAAGAAAACTTGTTGGAAAGCAGGGATAATTTGGATACAATAAATGTTACAAAACAATCTCTTCCTTTCTGAATTAATCGATTTAGAAGGAATTGATTACGACCTCACACAGCACATCAACTCTATAATCTATAGAAAACTGATCAAACTGTAGCATTGAACTGTTTGATGCAATGCAGCACTATGAGCCATCAATGTAATGCTGCTCTTGTCTCACCCCAATCGACTTGCATTTTCCATCCTGATCTTTGCTTCTGATCGAATTTTGATACCAAAAAAAAATTGATCACATGGGAATCAATTTTTTTTGTAAAGTTCAGTGAATCTGCAGGAAATTGGATTGGAAAATTGTGTTTCTGAGCACCTTAAAAGCTTAATAGGAAATTGGAGACTAAAGCCTCATGCACATGGTAGATGGTTGTAGGCTGACGGGGCTATTTCCTCTGAGAATCTATCATGTGTATAGTGGTCCTCTTGCCTCGATGAAGGATCCGAAGTGCAGATCGTTGAGCGCATTGTTCTGCACCTTACTCCTCCCACAGGAAATCGGTCTGTTGTACGCAGCACCATCGCCTACTTCCATATCAACAGACCACATTGCTTGCCTGTAATTAGTAATGTCTGTACAGCACTCTGCTCCAAATCCTCTCTTGAGTGATCGAGTTCTTACCCCTGTGGGCAACTGTAACTGCATGTATATTCTCAAAGTTAACCTGAAGTGGGGTAAAAAAAGATTTGAATACCTCTGCAGCCCTCCACGTGCAGCTTTTGGAAGTATAGGTAGTCCACGACTTGCCTTACGAACGACCCCTCGATACGAAACTGCATGGATTCTGTGTTTCCATGGGAACAAGTCAAAAAATGTTTTCTTTTTTTTAACATTGAGAAAATCCTATTTCAAAAAATTCAAAGAAAATGTCTTTTAAACTTGTATAAGCAGGTACAGGGTGCTGAAGTGACTCAGGGGGACACTGGAGGCACAGAGGAGGTACAGGGGACAGAGATGGCACAATGTTCCGACTTAAGACTAGATTCAGGTTAAGAACTAACCTACAGTCCCTATCTCGTTTGTTACCCGGGGACTACCTGTAGTTGCGTCACTGAGTACTTCAGAAGATGAGTGCATCCATCCTGTGCATGCACAAGTCCAGGCTCATGCATGTGCAACACAGATGCACCCATCTTCAAAAGTACTCGGACGCAAGTGATTCTGAAGCCTGCCAAATAAGGCCACAGAGACTTGTGGTCACATAAATTCAACTTGGGACAGAAGTGTAATGATGGAATGGAGAGATGACTGGGAAGTCTTCGAGCTCTACGTCTACATAGTTGGTTAACGGTAAAAGAGAAACTGAGGCTGTAGCGTTACTCTGGTTGCACAGGTTATCTGGGCCATACTGCAAGAAAGTGTCACAACAGCCATTGCCCTTTCTGATCCATAGCATAACGTGGAACCCCTTATAGCATCATGGTCCCAGGTCTTGCTGTACTGATGGATTAAAAAAATGCTATGGCTGTAACAGTCCAGCTTTTTTTTTTTTTTTTTTTTTTTTGTAAATGATAGAACAGTGTAACAATATGAGTGTTGTGAGTTGCATTCTGCTATGCTGAATTGGCTAAAATCTTGGAGAGTAATGGATGGAAAACATCCCTCTACTTACAGCATATATAGCACATGGCTCTTTTGAACAACCTCTTAATAGAATATAAAGCCATTGCAGTGCATATAAACAAAGCAGGGACACAGTATCAGGAAGTTGGACTTCAGTGTTTTCTGGCAGCTGCTTACATGGAAAATGCAGGCTTCTGCTCCCCCGCATGCAGTATTGTAAGAAACAATAGATCAGTATACTGTTTGCCAAAGATTTTTCTTTTTTCTGTTCCTGGGGAAAATAAACCACTGCAAAGGGGGGGGGGGGAAGGGGGGGTGGCTAAGGGAAAGGGATTTTTAAACTGGTAGGCACAGAGATGGTCAGTTAAATGCTAATAGTTCCTGCTTGCATGCAAATTGAATACAGCTTGAAGAAGGGAAAACCACAATCAGCAGTGAGACACACCGCAGATCGCTTTTCAGGTTGATTTCAATTAAAACCAAAAATTCTGCCATCGACTTGCATTAAAATTGTGGAAAAATTGCTGCAATCGATCGCGATTTCACCCCCCCCCCCCCCAGTCAATGGGAGATTTTTTTTAAGTTTTATTTTTACAATGATCAGAAAAGTGCTCTGCAGTGTTTCTCTAGCCGAACTAGTTTCAAGCTGAATTAACTTTTGGCTGATGGTGTAATGGTTAAGGGCTCTGCCTCTGACACAGGAGACCTGGGTTCGAATCTCGGCTCTGCCTGTTCAGTAAGCCAGCACTAATTCAGTAGGAGACCTTTGGCAAGTCTCCCTTACACTGCTACTGCCAATAGAGCGCGCCCTAGTGGCTGCTGCTCTGCTCTGGCGCTTTGAGTCCGCAAGGAGAAAAGCGCAATATAAATGTTATTTGTCTTGTCTTGTCTTGTGTTGTCTACATGTCTGCTGAAACTGTTAATATATCATTAACTATTTTTAGTACGTAGTTAATGAGCTCCACTACTCACTTTGTAAATTTTAAATAGGCAAGCATTTGGGCCTGTTATTAAGCTAGACATTTGCTGAATGATCCATCTTAGAGGATCTGTAACGTCAAAAGATCCCCTGGGGTGTACTCACCTCGGGTGGGGGAAGCCTCCGGATCTTAATGAGGCTTCCCACGCCGTCCTCCGTCCCTCAGGGGTCTCGCTGCAGCCCTCCGAGAAGGCTGACGTCAATATTTACCTTCCTGGTTCCTGCGCAGGCGCTCTGACGGCTGTCGGCTCCAAAGTAGACGGAAATACCCGATCGCCATCGGGTCTGCTCTACTGCGCAGGCGCAAGTTTCGGGCGCCTGCGCAGTAGAGCGGACCCGACTGAGATCGGGTATTTCCGTGTAGTTCGGAGCCGAGAGCAGCCACAGCGCCCCCGCTGGAGCCTGCAAAGGTAAATATTGAACTGACAGTCGGGTCTGTCGGCGGCTGTTCGGAGGGCTGCAGCGAGACCCCCATGGGACAGAGGACGGCGTGGGAAGCCTCATTAGGATCCGGAGGCTTCCCCCACCCGAGGTGAGTACCCCCCAGGGGATCTTTTTGATGTTACAGAGTCTCTTTAAGAAGTTTAAAAACTTGGGCCCTTATGCAATTTACTTTTTCTCCTTGGTTTTCTCCTAGGTGACCTTTTCAAAATTGTCAAGTAATATTCCTCTGAAGCCACCAGCAAGGGTTTTCATTTCAAATAAGTCATATAATATGGTAGTTGGCTGCTACAGTTTTGGTCATTTTTGCCAGTTAGCCTATCATTGCATACCTTTATACAGAATTACCTTACTGGGTATACCTAGTGTAATATTTTATTTTCACAAATGATCACTTCGTAAAACCAAAGTCACAAAATTCTTAGCATGTACATAATTGAAGTTACCTTTTTATAGAAACACTTAGGCTCCCTGCACACGGCATGCGATTCCAATTTTATTTTTGTTTTCTACATGCGATTCCGATTTGTTTTTTTTAATCGTAAGGCCCGGTTCACATTAGCGTTCGCTGTCCGGATTCGCCTGATCAGATCCGGACCGTATACTGTACAAACGGACCGTGCGTTCCGCATAGCAATGCAAAGTCTATGCGGACGTTCACATGCGTATGTTCCGTACAGAACGGAGCTGGATCAGATCCGGACTCCGGACAGTTTTCCAACATGCGCTATTTTTGGGTCCGGTCATCCGGCCCACGCACCCGGGCCGGATCCTGACCCGAACATGCCGCCATGCTGTGCAATGAGAAACGGATGTTTCTCATCACACTGGCAATAGGACCGGATGCTTCCAGCATCGGTCCTATGCCACTTGGGGGGGCCCGGACTACACACCGGTATCCACCATGCTTGCGGTGCCTTTCTGGCACTGCAATGTATCTAGTTCCGGCTACTTTATTGTAGCCGGAACTGATACATTCCGGATCCGCAACTTGTGGCCACCGCAGAGACCCGTACGGTTTATTTGCGGGACCCGGACACTTGCGAACTCGAACCGCAAGTGTGAATGGGACCTGATTACTGCATGTTGCTGTTTTTTTTTTTTTTGTGCGTTTTTTCTGTTGATAGCATTCAGGGAAAACCTGAATCGGATTTGGAAAATCTGAATCTCAAATCTGATTTGCAGTGTGCAGGGAGCCTTCAAAGCTTGTTCTACGTATGCTAAGACATGTTCAGGAAAAATAAGTGGTTAACCACCATGTGCATTGCCTTTGAGAAACAACCTGTTGGCAACAGATGTTGTGATTTTAAGCATCCAAGTATAGCACCATGAATTTAATAGTATTAAAATATGTTCTTGGTTATGTAACACAATGGGGTTGATTCATAAAAGGCTGTGTGGGAAAAAAAATCAGGAAAATACCGCATTCGGTATTTTAGACTTTTGTGTGCTAATTCATAAAAATTTTCACAGGTGCGGTAAAAGTTTGGTGAATTAACGAAGCCCATTGACAAAAACCTGTACAAGCTGTTCCGTGCAGTAAGGGCATTACAATAGAAGAGAAGACATCCCTTTAGATGTACATGTTTTGTTATACTGCCTCTGCTTGCTCTGAATCTGTCTTAGGCCTGGTACACACTGAGCGGTTTTTAAAGTGATCCGCAAACCGCTTCTGCCATGAAAAACGCTTGGCTAATGTATTTCAATGGGCTGGTACACACCGGCGGTTTTTTAGCAAACGTGGGTCCTGCAGCACTTTTGCGGTTTGCTGAAGCGTTTCTGCCTCAATTTGAAGTATAGGAAAAGTTCAAACCACTCTGGAAAACGCTAGATCAGATCGGTTTTCCAGGTGTTTTTGTTACAGAAGCTGTTTAGTAACAGCTTTTACTGTAACAATATTTGTAATCTGCTACACAAAAACGCTCACAAACGCTTGGCATGTTTAGAAAGTCTCTAAACATGCCTAGAATCGCTCTGAAATCTGCTCCAAAAACCTCTAGCGTTTTGAGTATCTGCTAGCGGTTTTGATGTGCACTGGGCCTATGTCTGTCTTACCATTCTGTTTAATTGCCACAGCTTAGAAGAACTTCAAGAAACTTTACACATGCCATACTTAGGTTATTTTCCCCACTAGCTCCTACACATCTTCAAAATAGGTTCAAAAGGTTAAACCGCCACATAGCCTACGATTTTCAGGGGAAGCCTGTTTTGTTTCCTACTTGCTCTACTGCTGCCCGGGGGGTTTAAAAGCTTGTCCCACCGGCGAAGCAGGTCCTATCAGATTTCATCATTCAGACTTGCAGGAGAACAGGGGCTGTTTTTATCGCCCTGCTCCTGTCACAGCTGCCTCTGCTTGTGAGTCACGGCTCCCAGTGCAATCTCCTCACACAGTCTCTGCACTCTTTTCACCACGTCAAAGCAGACGGTATTTTGTGCCTGTACCGCATGTTGTAGGCTTTATGAATTGACATTTACTGACGTGTTGAGGTATTTACTGCACACGTCGGTTATTTACCTCACTGCTTGGTAATGTCAGCTTTTCATGCGGTAACAGCTTTTATGAATTGACATTTTGCTAAGTGCTCAGTAAAATCAGCTGTTTTCTGCATTACTGAATGCGGTAATGCTTTATGAATCAACCCTAATGTTGTATATTTCGATCGTCCCCTAAGTGTGATTTGTTATAATGAAAAACTGCTCACAATAGGTCAGTCAGCTTTTTTTTTTTTTTATAAATAACTTTTAATGCAATATATAATGGCTAAATTGTACTTTTCTGTTTCTTAGGTTGCTTAAATATTTCTTTCCTTGTAATGAAAAGTGTTTTCCCTACTTCATACATATGTTCGGAGGGGGTCTTCACTTCCTCTGCTAGCCATGTATGTAAAAATGTGTTTATGTGTATATACATATTATATATTGTATATTCTACATACATATGGCCAATCCACATAGCAGTAATTTCATCACTTTGTTTCATTTTTTTTTTTTGGTCTTCATATTTCTTTTGTACCTAAGGTATGCTGGCTCAACAGGAGGTGGTTAGCATATATATTGTTAAAATGTTTCTCCTATTAAAATGTGAAAATTTTATTTTGTAAAAATTTACTGATGCTAATGTAAGGTGTAAATCCTTTCAACTAAAAATAAATATTTTGAAAAATTGAATAAAATATTGGATGTTTTGTGTACTTCTTGTGTGTTCTGAATTATTTCATAAAATTGCGCGTTTTACACATACAATAATCGTAACTTTTGTTTTTGTTCATTTTTTAGCACTTCAACCAATTAGTTCCGACTCTCGGGAATTTGAGGAGATTTTGAGAATTCTACATGCGTCATTCTTGGAGGCAAATTCTAAGATACATTTTACTTTTCAATCTGCCCGACTGGTTCATAATGAGTTCTTGGAAAAAGAGGTCAGTGAACTTCTTTGGTCTGTAGGGTCTATCAAATGCTTGACTTGGTTCATTCCCTTTGAATTCTTATTAACAATCTCTTGCAAGCACCAGTTTTTGACAAATTCTGTCAAAACCAGAGCTATTGGCTACAGTTGATTTGATAATCTAGTTTAATTTTTGATGCCAAATTTTGTGGCATGCTTGTTTTGTGATACATTTTTAAGTGATTTTGATATACAGTGGTGACTTTGCTTACTACTCGCCACTGTGAATGTTTTTGTTTTGTTTTTTCCCCGCTCCATTCCTGATTCTACAATATATTTTGTTTTTCTCTGTGTAGTTTACGGAAAAAAGAAGACAGTTAAAATCTGAAGGTCGGACAGATAAAGAACTTGCTGAATCTCATGCTTTTCTTTTGGTTGAGGATGAAAGTCAGGTAAGATGAGCATGAAGTTGATTCCTCTATCCAGGAAGGAGTGCTTTGCTCATACATAATGGATGACACAAATCTTACCGAGACATATTTGCTCATAGGCAGTGCCTTGATCATTTTGAATCTTTTGGGGCGATAGTGGTAGGTTTTCCAAGTGTGCCGGAATGTTTTTTTTCCGTACCTATTTTTTTTGTGTGGGAGTTTTGTATATAATGGAATGATTGTAAGTGGCTTGTGATTTATTTCACTTGATTTTTTTTCTGTAGATTTTTCTTTCTAAAATCCTGGTCTGCCCTATTTGTTTGGTCCCCCCATGACAAATCTTTGAAAACAAGATAATGGGGTTGATATTGTCACAGAGGTGTAAATATATATTTTTATTGTTCGTACCTGGCCATTCTGAAAATTTATTGTGGCTGTAATCTGTATGCCAGTGTTGGCAGTTGGTAGATTTAAGCTATATTTAGTCTAGCTTCTAGAATGGTGTCTTCATTTTTTTTTTTCTTTCTATGCTAACCTTTTTGAGCCGGTATCCTTGAAAAGGGGCTCTGTAGTGGAACAGAAGCATTCTTGACTTTCTAACAATTGCTCTTAAAATGTATCCTCAACTATTGGTTCTAAAGTGTGATTGCATGTACTTTTTCATTGTACAGAGTTGGTAAAGGTATATTCATAAATTATTGATCTGTGCGGTTTTAAATCCGAGCTCTGCTATACTTTACAATGCGTACTATGTGACTGATTTGACAAACATCCCTCTTGGCTAGGTCTATCAGCTGACTGGGCCAAGAATAGTACTCCAATAAGATAGTCAGTCATTCAAATTAAGTGCACTGTTTCTGCTAGGTCCATGATCTGTTACAATGCATTAGTAGTAACCAGAAAGTATAAATTCAAACTTAAACTTTGCTTAAAAAAAATTATCATCATCATTGATAAAGCAACATCATATTATGTGGTGCTATACACAGAAACACACCTGGGGTACGTAATACAGACAAGTAGAAAACCCCAATATACAAAATACATAATTGGTGACAAAATACAGAATCGATACAAAATACAGAATTGGTAATGACCATGGCAAAAGTAACATGATGAATAAAATGTATAATTCATTCCAAGACACAAGGGGGAGAGAGCTCCTGTCCTTGTGAGCTTATAATCTAAAGGAATAGGGGGGGAAACAAGAGGTGGAGTCATATACAATAAACATACCTAGAGGCAGTGCGTTTTAGGATATCTAATAGGAGTGCAACTTGGCCTTAGGACAAAGGGGAAGTGGCCTAAGTTACAGCGTATGCTTGGCTGTGACAAGTGAGTTTTGAGAGGGCATTTAAAGAGAACCCGAGGTGGGTCTTTGGGGACAGATGGGACACAGAGGCATGTTCTCTGCCTTCTGACATGCCTCTGGGTCCCCCCCCCCCCCCCCCCCCGAGATTAGCGACAATATTTGTTGCTATCTCTGAGGTTATCTGTGAGGAGAGCAATTCACTGTTTAAAACGCCTGCCAGGGGCTTACCTGCAGGGTTTACAGAGTTGCCATTGGACAGCTCTCTCTCCTTGGCCGCGCCCCCTGCTGCTCCCCCGCCTCCCTGCAGGCTATGAGACAGTCTCTCGGTGCAGCATCGTGATCTATAGGTCGAACAATTGAAAGTGGGCCATTGCGGCCCACAGGAGCGGCGGTTTTTGCGGCTACCTTATCCGCTCAGCCCCAAGCCTACTTTTTTTTTTTTTTTTTTTTTTTTTTTCCCCCCACTTCGGGCTCTCTTTAAAGGAAACAAAGGTTGGAGAGTGATGGATGTGTTGCGGAAGAGCATTCCAGAGGAGGAATTAAGCACGTGCAAAACCTACAGTGTCCCAAGGACCAGGTATACAAAGTTTTGTGACCCTGCTCTCTAAAGTGAGAGTTGCAGCTTCTGAAATATTTCCACTGCCATTTGGAATTTGGCTAGTGGACTTGTCCACTGTCTTAAGTTTGGAGAACTTACCATTGAAAGTGTTTAGAATGAATGTCAGTTTCCTTAAAGGAAAGGTTTGCGCAGACTATAAAAAACAAACTGCACTTATCTGGGCCTTCTTCCAGCTCCTGGCAGTCGATCGGTGCCTTCGCCGCAGCTCCTCTCCCTCCGTCCAGTGGTGAAGAAGCCGACCTTTCCAGGTCTGCTTCTGTGCGCTCCACAGCGGGGGGGGGGGGTCAAGTGTAGGGAAGTCATCGGGTCTCGCCTGCGCAGTAGAGACCCGATGACGTCACTTACACCACGTGACCCGCGCCGTGGAGCGCACATGAAGCCGACCTGGCGAGGTCGGATTCTTCATCGCTGGACGTCGGGAGGGAGAGGAGCTGCGGCGAGGGCACCGATCAACTGCCAGGAGCTGGAAGAAGCCCCAGGTAAGTGGAGTTTGTGTTTTTTTTTTTTTTTTTTTTTTTTATAGTCTGCGCGGATCTTCCCTTTTTAAATTTCCCTACTGAAAGTAAATGGGTGAAATCTGGCTGTTTAAAGAACAAGGGACACCCATGCTAACCTAGAAATAAAAAACTCATATAGAAGTAGATAAATACTACCTCTACTTAACAGATGTATTGTGCTATCTACGTAATGATTCCTGTGAATTTTACAAAGGAAAAGCAGAAAATCCTATTCTAGGCAGTGGCCATTTTGCCAAGCTAATGCTGACATCCTATCCTCCCTGACTCTTGTTTTTCCCCCTTCCTTTTCTTGCTCATTGTGTATTCATTAGCTGCCCTCCTCCCAGAGTCTTTAATTTTTTTTATTTACACATCCAATCACTGAGTCACCATAGCCTTGCTTGTAAACACAAATGATCAGCTAGGCAGGGAAATAAATGGAAGAGGAGGAGGAGGAATATAATATAGATAAAAAGAACTCCCAGCATTCAACTTTTTGGCACTAGGGCCAGTGCTCCTATAGTATGTAAAAACTCCAAACCATAACAGCAGAAAAAAGTTTTGAATGCAGGATTAGCATCTTTATCACTTAATACACTCAGACCAGTTGCTGTTGAAATTTGATTTTTATGGTGACAATACCGCTTTAAAGGACAACTGAAGCGAGAGCGATATGGAGGCTGCCATATACCTGTTGCCTGAGTGTCCTGGCATACTGAAGATTGCAAGCACGTATTCACTGTTTAATTGCAGAAAACATATAGGCCTGTACTATTCTGTTTCTATTTAATATCAGTTGTTACAAAACGCTGAATAAACTGACTGACTGTAATTTTGGCTATTTCTGTTCGCCTATGTCTGTTCTTTCTCTCCTTGAGTGAGGCAGCAGTAGTACGTAATCAAGACTCCAGTGGCTCTGTATCTTATCAGTACAAAGCTAGTAGTGGTGAAGTATTCACATTTATGTCTAATGCAAACCTGAAGAGGTTTGAAACCTGAAGAGGAAAAAAAAACTGATATTTGCACTGGATCCCATTTATCCTTCTTGGTCCTCACTACTTATTTCACTTTTGTCCCCCAATCCAAATTCGGGCCTTCAGGACTCCTTGGCAAGGTTCAGAAGCACATGCGTCCCCGAGTGCTTCCAGGGATGCATACTGGCACATCCAGTATGCATCTTCTAGTCTTCGGAAGTACTTCAGGACACAAATCGAGCCAGGTTTGGTCTGTACTACTGCGCAGGCGGCTTGTGCAGTGGCATAAATCCCCTAAGTGAGGCCACACAGCCAGCATGGACCCACTCGGGCTTCGGCAGAAAAAGCAGAGCCTGATAATGTCTATGCTACAGTGAAAGCTGCCTGTGCAGTAGTACACATCCCATCGAGCTTGGCTCTTTCTGCTGAAGTCAGTTGATCCATGCTACTGCGCATGCACGAGGCATCGACTACCGGATTTTCAGAGGACAGCAAAGTAGCGGGATGGGGGAAGTCTCTGGATCATCCAGAGGCTCCCCCTATTGAGGGAAGTACCCAAATTAGGCACTTTTTTCCCCTACAGTTTTCCTTTAAGGTGCCCATTAACAGTACGATATTTTGCTCAGATGTGATCATTTGATACTATTATAAAATCCAACATTCCAATTGATCATAACATTTCATGTTGATTTTTCTCCACATACTGCTTGGTTTGCTGTACAATTATATTGTAAAAAATCGAATCAAATGATTGCATCTGAGGAAAATATTGCACTAGTAATGGATACTTTTTTTTTTATATGATGTGCCAGTTATTTATACACAAGTTTTCTTGAAGGGCAATAGTTAGGTATGATTGAGTTTTTGCACAGCGGACCTAAAGTATCAAGGGTCACAAAATCCAGAAATCAAGACGTTGATGGCTACAGACTCATTTGCCTAACACTTTTTTTTTTTTCTCGTTAGGTGCTTAGTTTTCACACTCCCCAAAAAATCTTCTGCTAGTAATTTAGATACTTAGTGAACCTACACCCAATTAAAAATGTTTCACTTACCTGGGGCTTTTACCATCCCTCTGCAGCCATGCTGTACCCTCGACGTCCCTCCCGGATCCTCTGGTCCACTGCCGGCAGCTAGTTTTATTTTTGCCGACTCGGAGTCTGCGGTCCGCCACTCGTATCATTGCATGCGTTACCGCGGTTACAGGACGCTATAGTGGGTGTCAATGCATGCAAAGATATGTGTTGACATCAGCTATAGCGTCCTGTAACTGCAGTAACGCATGCAATGATGCACGTGGTGGCGTGCCGAATCTGAGTCTGCAAAAACGAAACTGGCGGTTTGGTGTTTGCTTTTTGCGGTTTTCAATATTTTCCCATTAGTTGTATGGCCAAGCAATAAACTGTTAAAGCTGTGAAGTGTTGAATTGTAAAATATTGCCTGGTCACTAGGGGGGGTGTAAACCTCCATTCCTCAAGAGGTTAAAGTGTACCAGAGCTGTCGTAAAAAAAGATTTGATACACTCCCGCAGTTTCCTCCAGCAGCATAAACCCGTCTTGAGTCCCATGCCGTCCTCCGCAGTCTGCCGTTCAGCCGCGAACGGCTCTGGTAACTGACTCAGTCGCGTCACCTCCTGCGCATTCGCAGATACCGGGGCTGACTGCGGCTGAATGGTAGACTGCGGGACGGGAGGACAGCGTGGGACTTGCACATGTTTATGCTGCTGGTGGAAGCTGCGGGTGAGTATCAAATCTTCATTTTACGACCGCTCTGGTACACTTTTAAGAACATCACTATTAATAGATGAAAGGCAACCCAGAATGGGCCATATGCAATTCACTTTTTCTCCTAGGTGATATTTTCACACATCACCCACCAACAAGGAAGAAAATACTTAGAATAACTGACAGTACTTTTTCACTTGCAGGATGCTAAAAAAATGTAAACTGAAGTTTTCAAATGCCAAAATAAGATAAGTTTATGTTGTAAATAACACTAGATGACATCGGGGTGTAGCAAAATGTGTGACATTTGAATATAGAATAACATCATTTTATTCATGTCATGTATTCAAATATCATAAAGCCACAAAATTCTTTACAAGAGTGAGAAACCCCAAGGTACCTACTTTGTTGATGTGCTAACCAAATGCAAATGGGAAAGGCAGTGGTGGCAAATGTTGATATGCATTACAACCACTCCAATGATTTGGAAACAAAGACAGAGATATGAGAAAGCGGCAAGTTTAGTGACCGTAATTGCTCATATACAATTGCTGCTTTGGTTGCCTAATGCAACCATTCGGGCTTATTTCAGGCACGAATTTGTGCAGGTTTCCCCTGATACATGTATGCTTGACAACCAGTCAGTGCTGTAAATTAATCTCAGATTTCTTAGTTGGCGCTGGTGCCAGCAACCTGCCTGTCATTAGTAGTCCCCTACTGGGCTCTACACACATCCAATTTTAATCAGCAGATGACTGGCCAATTTTACCACTGCCATGTAGTATGGGGACACCATATTTTTGAATGCTTTGAACAGACTGTGTAATTATGCTCCCATACTACATGGAAATGGTAAAATTGGCAAGTCATCAGATAATTGTGTGCACAGACCTTTAGGGGCTGGCAGCTTACTTCTGGTTTGTCTTTCCCATCCTGTTTCCATAGAGCAGTACATGATACTCAACAGCTGAACTGTGTGTTTGTACAGCTCTTGTAAAACTTGCATAAACTACCCAAAGTCTGGCCCCACTTGCCTATTGCAAATATAGACCCTTTAGTTCAACCCATTGGAGTGTCTTGATAAATAATGTATTAAAAAAACAAACCAACAAAAAAAAACCATTGGAGTGTCTATTCACCACCACCCCAAAAAATTGGTGTGGACACTCCCTGCAACACATTAAAAAGAAAAGTTGGTGTGAGCCAAATTTTAAAGAGTACAAAGATTCAAAATCTGAGAGCCTGTAATGTAAGACTGTAATGTTAGTGCTGCTAGGATTGTCAGGTGTCAGTAGCAATAACTCACCTGCTTTCCTGTAAATTATTAGGGGTCTGAAAATCTGTCACCTCCATTGGCAAAACTGCCCTTGGTGGGTTTTTGTTTTCCTAGTCTTCCTAAGCTGTAGCCACACCCACTTGTGTTGCTTCAGCCCTCCCCCAGCTTGGCAGTTGTGGCCTAAGATGAAGTGAGCTGCAGCAATGCAGGTGGTGTAGCCATAGAGCTTGGGAAGACTTTGAATTAGAATAACTGGATATAGAGGGGTAGTTTCAGACCTGTAATGATTGATGAGCTGGCAGTTGAATTACCGTCACTGACGCCTTCTGATCCTTACGCTTCTAACACGGAGCTTTACAATAAGGGCTCTTTTGCCCTTGTATATTTACAATCTTGTTCCTCTTTAAAAATGCATAGCCCTAAGTCACATGCTGTAGCCACTATTTTAATGTGCCAAAACTCTCATTCCCTCAAAACTGCTGAAGCAAAACTATTTCTGCATGGCAAAGTGAAGTATGCTATCTAGCTGTGTATTTGTCACCCAAAACAATCTTTACAGGTTTTCATTCAATTTTAGGTGCCAATTTTTGAAGGCATGTTGTATAGACATGCTTCTCTACTCCTGGCTGTGCAGAGTGTTTTGCTGCACGGATAGTGGAGGGGATGTGTAAACTTGAGAAATGTAATTAAGTTCGAAACTGAACAAGGAAAAATGATGAAACCAATCACTTTGTGAAGTGTGAGTTATAAGTATAACATTTGTCACTGAACTTTTCAAAACCAGTCCCTTGTGAAACAGCCTACATCTGACAAATAGAACATAAATTATCAAAAATAAAAATCTAATAGAACATTATTATTAAGCTTACCAGTTTTTTTTCCTCAATTGTTAGAGACACTAACAAATTTCATCCTTTTTTCTACCATCCTACAAGTTCCTAAACCTATTCTAATGTGCTCTGGCTTACTGCAGCACTTTCTACTATCAGCGTCTCTGTAATAAATCAGCTCATCTTTCCCCTGTCGGACTTGTGGCCCTGTGTCTGGAAGGCTGCCAACTCTTTAGTGTTGTGGATCTGTTATGCACGACCCCACGCCACGCAACTGTCGCCGCAACGCGCGCGTGCCACGTGTTTGCGGTGACAGTTGTAGCCCGTGTGTATGGGCCATAACTCTTCAGTGGGTGAGAGCTGCAGGGGGACACAAGGTAAACACACAAATGATCTCTTGAGATTCAAAAGGAAGGCTGTATACAGCCTGCTTGAGTATGGATGTATTTTCTATGTGTGGACAAAACTGTACATCAACCTACTTCCTGTTTTGGTGGCCATTTTGTTTGTTTCTAAACAAACTTTTTAAAACTGTTTTTGGCTACTTTTAATGCGGCGGGGAGCGGCAAAATTGTGACAGAGGGGAATAGCTGTCCCCTAATGTACTGGTATGTTTACTTTTATGCGATTTTAACACTACAGATTCTCTTTAAAGGAGTCATCAGGCCAAATATAATTAAAATAGTTGCTACTTACCGGGGGCTTCCTCCAGCCCCAAGCTCCCAGCATGTCTCTCGCCGCACCTCTGCCGTCAGCTGTTCGCCGCAGCTCCGTGCCAGTCCCCGGCGATGACGTCAGAGCGACCTCCAGGTCGCTGTGTACTGCGCATGTGCGAGTGGCGCTGTCAATCGCCGCCACGTGGACTGGAGCGGACTACGCTCCGGCCCACGTGGTGGTGATTGAAAGCCACTTGCGCAGGCGCAGTACAGAGCGGCCTGGAGGTTGCTCTGACGTCTTCGCCGGGGACTGGGACTAAGCTGCGGCGAGGGACATGCTGGGAGCGTGGGGCTGGAGGAAGCCCCCCCATACCCCCCAGTAAGTAGCGCCTATTTTATTATATTTGGCCTGATGACTCCTTTAAGGGTGGTCAATGAGATGCAAATAATCCTGAAACAAAAATTATGCTAATGCTGGTTCGTGCAGCGCTCTGGCACCAGGAGTACATATTTGTCCTGCTCAGTGAAGAACAGGGAGGATGCAGCTTGTGCTGCTGTACCTACTGATAAGGAGAGGAAGAGAAGGAAAGTGTTGTGAACTCTTGCAGCAGGGGAGACTCGCCAGGAGGAATAGACATGCATACTTTCCGTTCCTCCTGTGCCTGGCCTTCTTTAATGCTCCCGCGGTCCAGCTCATCACTGCTGATGAGCTTTCCACAACACTGACAGGCAGGAGCTGAGGAGGAGGTCAGAGAATAGTGTCCCTGAGTGACAGGGCTGGCTGCAATGACACAGCCGCTACCCACTGTAATTAATAACTTCACAGCAGAGTGTGGAGGAAACTCGTCAGTAAGATGTCAGAACCATCAGATTAAAAACTTTCTGTAAGTGACCACTACATAGAAAATCAATTATAGTTTATTTTACTCTTGGACAAATGTACATCTTAAACAGATGTGTACATATGTATTTTTTAAATTTGCCATTTTTTTTTCCCATAATGCCCCTTTAAAGGATACGTCCAAGGAAAAATGAAAACAAAAATCCACTTATCTGGGGCTTCATCCAGCCCCTGGCAGCCGTCCTGTGCCCTCGCCACAGCACCGGTGGCTCCCGATTCTTCTCCGCTGCAAAAGCCGACCTCGCCAGATTGGCTTCTTCAGTGTTTCACCGCTCCACCGCTGACGTCCTCAGCGCTGCCCTGCACAGGCGCAGAACTACTGCGCCTGCTCAGTACAATCCTGATGTCAGCGGTGGAGCGCGATAATGCCGAACATGGCTGGAGGAAGCCCCAGGTAAGTGAATTTTTTTGTATTTTTCCCTGGACGTATCCTTTGTTAGGTACACAAGGTGGATTGAACGCGATGGCGTGTGGACATGAGCCCCGCCCCAACCCTAAATGTATTGTTGTCCTCTTCACCCTCCTCTCCGGAAGCCGATCTCTCATGCCCTGTCTCATCCTTCCATGGCATCAGATGTGTCACTAGCCTCTAAGCTAACAAGGCATCTGTAGAGCACCAAGCTGTCACCCTGAGGGATCAAGTCTCTATCCCTGTGGACAACTGTACTTGTACATGTGTGAGGTTTTACACACAAGGGCCAATATGCAATTAACTTTTTCTCCTGAGTTTTCTCCTAGGTGATAATTTCACACCTTGTTCAAAAATGCCTTTTAAACCACCAGCATGCCAGAACATTGAGGAGAAAAAGTGAATTGCATATGGGCCTAGGACTTTGGATTACTTTTATCCCCTTAGAATGCTGTGAGAATGTTGAAGTCTGATATGCAAATGCTACATAACCTTGTTGGTTTTCATGGTTGCTTTTACTTCATATGATTTGAACTTGGGTTTATCTGAAAGTGAACCTTAGGGTTTTTTTTCTTACCTTTCATAAAAATGCAACAAAGTACATTCAGAATACATTTTAGTGGGCATGGATTGGGTTTGAATTTTATAGCCACACCTACCTACTGAATAAATTTTCTTGAGCTGTCAGTAACTAGTGAGATGTTACAGTGCGATGCGAAAGTTTGTGCAACCTTGTTAATAGTCATGATTTTCCTGTATAAATCGTTGGTTGTTACGATAAAAAAATGTCAAATATATCATATAGGACACACAGTGATATTTGAGAAGTGAAATGAAGTTTATTGGATTTTCAGAAAGCGTGCAATAATTGTTTAAACAAAATTAGGCAAGTGCATACATTTGGGCACCTCCAAAAAAGAAATTAAATCCACATTTAATAGATCCTCCTTTTGCAGAAGTTACAGCCTCCTAAACGTTTCTTGTAGGTTCCAATGAGAATCTGGATTCTGGTTGAAGGTATTTTGGACCATTTCTCTTTACAAAACATCTCTAGTTCATTCAGGTTTGACGTCTTCCGAGCATGGACAGCTCTCTTTAACTCACACCACAGATTTTCAATTATATTCAGGTCTGGGGACTGAGATTGCCATTCCAGAACGTTGTACTTGTTCCTCTGCACGAATGCTGTAGTGGATTTTGAGCAGTGTTTAGGGTCATTGTCTTGTTGAAAGATCCAACCCCGGCACAACTTCAGCTTTGTTACTGATTCCTGGACATTGGTTCCAGAATCTGCTGATACTGAGTGGAATCCATGTGTCCCTCAACTTTGACAAGATTCCCAGTCCCTGCAATGGCCACACAGCCCCACAGCATGATAAAACGACCACCATATTTTACTGTAGGTAGCAGGTGTTTTTCTTGGAATGTTGTGGTGTTTTTACTCCATGCATAACGCCCCTTGTTATGCCCAAATAATTCCATTTTAGTTTCATCAGTCCACAGCACTTTATTCCAAAATAAAGCTGACTTGTCCAAATGTGCTTTAGCATACCTCAAGTGGCTCTGTTTGTGCTGTGAGCGGAGAAAATGCTTCTTCTGCATCACTCTCACATACAGCATCTTCTTGTGTATAGTGCGCCGTATGGTTGAACGATGCACAGTGATTCCATCTGCAGCAAGATGATGTAGGTCTTTGGTGCTGGTCTGTGGGTTCACTCTGACTGTTTTCAGCATTTGTTGCTTCTGTTTATCCGAGATTTTTCTTGGTCTGTCACTTTGAGCCTTAACTTTAAGTGAGCCTGTGGTCTTCCATTTCCTCAATATGTTCCTAACTGTGGAAACAGACAGCTGAAATCTTTGGAGACCGCTTTCTGTATCCTTCCCCTAAACCATGATGGTGAACAATTTGTCTTCAGGTCATTTGAGGCCAGAAACCCACTAGGAGCGATTTCTAATCGCTAGTGATTAGTAAAAGCTCTTGCTCATGCAGTGCTATGGGGGATTTTTATAAAATCAAATCGCTCAAGTGGGATCATATCAATAGCATTACATTAGCAAGAGTTTTCAAATCGCAAACCGCTCGGAAAATCGCTCCTTATTGGGTTTCTGGCCTGAGAGTTCTTTTGAGACCCCCAGAGAAGACCCCCTTCAGAGAAAATTAAAAGATGAGGGAAACTTACAATTGACCCCCTTAAATACTCTTTCTCACAATTTGATTCACCTGTGTATATAGGTGAGGAGTCACTGAGCTTATCAAGCCAATTTGAGTTCCAATAATTAGTTCTAAAGGTTTTGGAATCAATAAAATGACAACAGTGCCCAAATGTTTGCACCTGCCTAATTTTATTTAGACAGTTATTGCGCACTTTCTGTAACTGTGTGTCTCCTAATTTAGATATATTTAACTGACAAAGTTTTTTGTATTTTATTTTTAATGTGAATGTTGCCTTTTAGGTACAAAGTATATGTGAGAGAGGATTACTTGTGGGACATTCTAGAATAACTGCACTTGGAAAGCCTTCAATGGGTGAGTTTGTAATTTTTATTATAAAGATACATTATTTTTGTGTCCACAAAGGGTAAAAACATCAATACAAACATTAGAGCGTTGAATCAGCAAGGCATGGCATATGCAGTATTCCATTGCTGCATATAAGTATTAAGCCAACACTTCCATAGAAATAAGACAAATTGTAACAAGTAGGTACAAAACAGATCAACTGCAACAATCTGTAAAGCATTCTATAGAAAAGTGTGAAACCGCTTTCATGTCGGTTATGAAACCTGTCAGACCAAAGGAAACGCACACTAAGGGATTCGTATCAATGACAGAAACTAAGTATAAAGTGAGGGTGTGTATTTGAACAAACAGAACAAAAGAGAGAGGAAAAGGAAACAGACTTTGGCCCATATGCAATTCAGTTTTTCTCTTGTTTTCTCCTAGGTGATACTTTCACAACTTGTCATAAAATGCCTTTTATGCCACCAACAAGCAAGAAAATATTCAAATTTGATAGCACTTTTTCACCAATTTTTGGGTATCTTAAAGGGAAGGTTCAGGGAGGGTGGGTAAAAAATCAAAATCAATTTCCACTTACCTGGGGCTTCCTCCAGCCCGTGGCAGGCAGGAGGTGCCCTCGCCGCCGCTCCGCAGGCTCCCGGTGGTCTCCGGTGGCGCGCCCGACCTGGCCAGGCCGGCTGCCAGGTCGGGCTCTTCTGCGCTCCAAGGCCCGGAACTTCTGCGTCCCACGCCGGCGCGCTGACGTCATCGGACGTCCTCCGGGCTCTGCTGCGCAGGCGCAGAACTACTGCGCTTGCGCAGTAGAGCCCGGACGACGTCCGATGACGTCAGCGCGCCGGCGTGGGACGCAGAAGTTCCGGGCCTTGGAGCGCAGAAGAGCCCGACCTGGCAGCCGGCCTGGCCAGGTCGGGCGCGCCACCGGAGACCACCGGGAGCCTGCGGAGCGGCAGCGAGGGCACCTCCTGCCTGCCACGGGCTGGAGGAAGCCCCAGGTAAGTGGAAATTGATTTTGATTTTTTACCCACCCTCCCTGAACCTTCCCTTTAAAATGCTGAAAAGTTAGTTTAAAGAGAAGATGAAAGTTGACTCTGTGTTGTCTAATCATTTAAAAGAGGCCTTTTTTTTTTGGGCTAGCCCTTGTGCAATACAGAATTGTTCAAAGAAAGTTACGTCTCTGAATAACTCCCTGCGCCTACCCTAACTCAAAAGGAAATGTCTAAATTGGTTATAGGTGGGTTGAATCAAATAACTGTCTTAGCATCGACAGAGGTATCCACTCTCTGTCCTGCAATAATGTTCTAGCTTGAAGTGGAAGGTCTGTTATCCAGTGTCTGTAGCTCAGTACATAGATGGGAGCATGGGCACAAAGAGGAGAACAAACAGTGGTGGAGAGGAGGACAATCAGAGAAGCCCCTGAATTATCCAGAGACTTCCCTCTACCGAGGTAAGCATGCAACTTTTTTCCTCCCCCCTATAGGTTTTCTTTAAGGCTAGGGCCACTCATAATGCTTTTCAGTGGTGCTGCACACGTTGGTTCTGAACATCACACATTTTCTACTGCAAATCCTCCTTCCCTTGCCATATGTCTCTCACTTTGGGTTCATTTTAAGTGGTGAAAGGTTACTTGTACCAGTGTAATAAACCATACAGTTTACCTTATCCTCTATAATAAAACTCCTACAGTATATCCGTGCCTCCTATCTCTGTGTAGCGTTGTCCGTGCTTCTGGCCACTGCGCATGTGCGCAGCACGGACCTAGAGACAGGAGGCCGGGGACTGGGCCAGGGAGTCGAGCAGGTGGCTGGATGGGCGGCGGTCGCATGCGGGGGGGGGGGTGGATGAGTGGGCGGGTGGCGGGCGCTTGCGCGCCCAGGAACACAGACCTAGAGCCCGTTTTTATACGGGCTTAGGTCTACTAGTGTACATGTAAGGTTCAATTAAATTTAAATGTACTCACCCATTTTCCCACAAGTCTATATTTCATACGCCAGCTTTACAGCCGGAGTGATCAACCATTGCATTTGGAAAAGCCAGTCCCATGACAGATCTGTCCACAAAATATAGACCTGTCAGCAAAGCGTTTCTTTCTCTGCACAGTCATCTAGTCTCACTCACATCCTCCTTCCTGTGGCTATGGTCAGCTGTCTAAACAGGAAAAGACTGACTTGTGCCCCTCCCAGCTCCTCACTATCAATTCTAGTACTAAACCCACTTTGTAAGTGTCTGTGTTTATTTTTCCTTTCATTGAAAGTATTTAATAACTCAATTGATGCTGAATTCAGCCCAGCTCTCCTGAAAAGTACATGGAAACAAAAAATTACTGATCTAAATGACGCATTGAGCAACTTTCCCATAAAATATTTACCCTGGATTTTCCCATTTTATAGCCCAAAGGCACAAGCAGTTGTTCGAAGTAGCTAGTACACAGCTTTTTCCACTGTGCCTGAGTGGCTACTGCATAGGCGTGGGCCATCACTGTGCCTGCACATACATTGACAGGAATGTGGCGGTGTAGAAGAGGTAAGAATCTAACTTTTGCATCTTCATACACGCATCGCCCATTCTGTTCATCTACAACAGAGAATTAACATAATGCATATCTGTGATAGTGGATAGTGTAGAGTGGCTGGCTAGTGTAGTGGTTAAGGGCTCTGCCTCTGATACAGGAGACCTGGGTTCGAATCTCGGCTCTCTGTTCAGTAAGCCAGCACCTATTCAGTAGGAGACCTTGGGCAAGTCTCCCTAACACTGCTACTGCCTATAGAGCGCGTCCTAGTGACTGCAGCTCTGGTGCTTTGAGTCCGCCAGGAGAAAAGCGCGATATAAATATTTTGTTTGTTTAATCGCTGCATTTTCTAGCATGTTACATGCAGGCATTAATATATAACACTGGCCACAGCTCCACTTTCCTGCTCATTGTTTAGTGAGCTGTCCGCACCGGAATCCGTATGTACGTCATAGTCTTGACCTGACGCAGTGGACATTACTGTGTGCTCTAGCCTAAAAAGATATATAACTTGCAACTAGTATGTAGAACAGACAGCAGGCTGAAACTACAGTGTCTCAAGGCTGAGCTGGTGTATCGAAGCGTGCTCTGGTATGCAGGTATAAACAGGTAGTGTACGTACGCAAAGAGCAGAGAAACCAACACTACTTCATAGGCTGTTTATTTATTCAAAAGTATAAAAGACATACCCTTGGGGGGAAGGTAGCGTGGCTGGGTGACTTGTGAGCAGTGGGTGCTGTTTCCTTATGGCCGTTTTACGCTTGAACGCACTGTGCAGCCTCCGTAGAAGCGCGTTCAAGCGTGAAAAGGCCGTAAGGCAACAGCACCCGAGCACTGACTACTCACAAGTCACCCAGCCACGCTACCATCCCCCCAAGGGTATGTCTTTTATACTTTTTTTTGCAACTTTGCATGCCTGCAAGATACTTTTAACCTGATCAATGTGAATGAATAAACAGCCTATTAAAGAGAGTCTGAAGCGAGAATAGATCTCGCTTCAGACCTCATAGCTAGCAGGGGCATGCGTGCCCCTGCTAAAACGCCGCTATCCCGCGGCTTAACGGGGGTCCCTGTCCCCCCAAACCCCCTCCGAGCAGCGGGGGAGCGCTTCCTGGTTGGGGCAGGGCTAACCGCCGCAGCCCTGCCCCATGCGCGTCTGTCAGACGCGTACCTCCGCCTTTCCCCCGCCCCTCTCAGTCTTCCTTCACTGAGAGGGGCGGGGGAGAGGCGGCGATGCGCGTCTGATAGACGCGACTGGAGGCAGGGCTGCAGCCGTTAGCCCTGCCTCCAGGAAGATCAGCTCCAGCGACCTTTTTCCGACCCAGGTTTGCGGGGGGTGGGTTGGGGGTGAAGGGACCCCCGTTAAGCCGCGGGATAGCGGCGTTTTAGCAGGGGCACACGTGCCCCTGCTATATATAAGACCTAAAGCGAGATTTAGTCTCGCTTCAGTGTCTCTTTAAGTAGTGCCGGTTTCTCTGCTCTCTGCTTATCTACACTACTGGGCATTAATATATCATGCCTTAATAAATTGCGTATGTGAGATACGATATGTGGCTTATAAACTGTTGCATGTTTAAATAGTGTCAATTATTGCAAATATATTGTGAAGTGTGAAAGTCTTTATACTGCTTGGCTAATGTAATGCATGTATCTTTTCAGATTTTATCCATTCAATTTACATTTTTTCCTTTTTCATACAGGGGTGCACTTGTCTAAGTTTGCTGACTTATTACAAACCAACCCATTAAAACCAGGCTCAAAAGGCTGTATTTTTATATTCAAAGTGATAAAGGTAAAAGAAAAGTGTTTTTTACTTTTTGACTAAATTCTTTTAGTGTGGGCGTAGTTTACTACAACTTATCAGAAACCTAGAAGTTTGAGAGGGTGCTGTCCACCCAATAAATTTTGCGTAATTTCCCTATGAGGTTTCTTACTGTGTTACCTAAACTCTGATTGTGCTGATATTCCTCACAAAGGATCTCTCAACCCATACACTTTGGCCTCAGGCCCTGTTCACAGTGGTCAGTTGCATTGCAGAAAAATTCTGCATGTCAATTCACTGCCCATACAATTCTGTGGGTCTGTTCACAGTAATGGATCACGTTATTCTAACTCACTGCATGCAGGCTTTGTATTAAAGTCTATGGCCAGTCTCCATTGCAGTTCACAGTCATTATATTGTGTGCATTATGCAACTGACCACTGTGAACCTAGCCTCAATTCACTAAGCTTTATCAAACACTTTATCAAACGTTTGAAAATTTACCTCATGAGTAAAATCTAATTTTGAATTCACTAAGGTGTTACAGATTTATTGAATGTTTTATCGATAAAACATTCAATAACAATATAACACCTTAGTGAATTCAAAATTAGATTTTACCCATGAGGTAAATTGTCAAACGATTGATAAAGTGTTTTGATAAAGCTTAGTGAATTGAGGCCTTTGTGGGAGCAGTGAACTCCTGCATGCCATGTCTCTTCCTCCTTTAATTGGTCACTATAAATCTCCTTTACAACCATTCATTATAAGCACATACTGAAAGATACAGACTTGAGAGGAAAGCCCCATCTACACGATACGATTCTTTATACGATTCTATTTACGATCCGATTAAATCCGACATGTCAGATCAGGATTCCATTCGATTCAATTCGGTTTGCCATTGCAAAACAATGGCAAATCGAATTGAATCGAATCCCGATCGGACATGGCGGATTTAATTGAAGTAACTATATGTACACTAGAAAGTATTACAATTAAACACTAGTCCAGGGAGGTTTCACCTTGCCTTCCACAGCGAGGCTTGTTTGACTGGTGGCCATGCCAACCTAGCCAGGCACAACTATTTGCAGGTCATTTGTCCCCTAATGGGTGAGTGGTTATACGGCTAAACATAGTGCTTGTTATACTCTGTTTGGTCTCCAGTGTTTACAATTCTGTCAAGTCTTACCTTATACAACATATGATTAAATTATTGTATATTTTATACAGGGGAAAGTAAAAATTGTGCAGGACAAGTTTAGGACCAGTCAGGACTCCTCCTTTCCTGGAAATGCTTTATTGGATCCTGCTCCCAAGCACGAGTGCCACACCTTAAAGAACATGAATCTAGTCAACTCATTGTTGTGTTACCGAGCTTTTGAACGTTCTCAGGTAGGGTGAACTTTTTTTTTCCCCTCCCTCATGTCTGTAAAAAAAATAAATTGCCAGCAAACTCAAGTGATGTATTCCCAAACTTGTGAATCTAAACACCGTACTTTGGAATTGCAAATTGGTATCCATTGGTAAAATTTTAAATCCGTAATTTCTTTAGGCTGCTGCCCTTTCTTGTCAATCTGCTTGTGTGTCCTCCCTCTTTCTCCTCAGTTATTACCTACATACATCAGACGTTGTATGGGTAGATCGTCCATGAGGAAGATCTCTCTGATTGAACCTGATCAGAGAGAGATCTGTTGCCTGCCCATATACGGCAGATCAATTTTTTCGATAGATTTCAGTATGCGCTTAGCGCAGGACGCTATTGCGGGCTGGAACATGAAGAAAGCTTTGCGTTGCCTGGGGCGCGTAGGCCATCGACTTACAAGTCGACGGTAACAAAACTAGCTGGCGGCGGGAGAACGGAGGATCGTGCAGGACAGGCGTGGGACAGGACAGCTGCTGGGGGCTTGGGTAAGCCCCAGGTAAGTGAAACTGCTTGCTTTCTAGCATTAACAGTTTCATTAACTGTTATTAAAGAGATCTCGGCAGCAAATACCAAAGTTTAAGATCATTGGCAGACACAATCCTTCATCCAGAGTATGATGGACACAATGCTTTATCCATAGTAACTTATAGGCAATCTGCAGCAGTGCCCTGGATTTTTTTCATCTTTGTTTTCCTGCATTTTCTCCTGGTTTCGAATAGCTGTAGAAGCTGCCATGTTCCAGGAGTTGGGGTGAATTTAACCCCCCCCCCCCTTCCCTTCTCTCTGCCCTGAGCCTGCACCAGGGTGTGAAGGTAAGCATGCGTGACTTCTCATACTGTTTGAAAGAGGATCTCTAAAAGTAAGAACATCCCCTGGGGGTACTTGCCTCAGGAGGGGGAAGCCTCTGGATCCTAATGAGGCTTCCCCCATCCTCCTCCGTCCCTTGGTTGCAGCGCAGGCGGCCCACGAACGGCGGACATGTAAATATTTACTAACTTCAGGGCAGGCGCAGTAGTGGCTTTTTGTCCAGGCTCAGGGGGAAATATTGTACCTGCACAGCAGAGCGGCCCCTATTGGGCTTGGCTATTTCGGACTGAGCCCAATTTGAAAGCCGTTATTCTGCCTGGGCTGGAGCCGAGGGAGGAAGGCGCTAAGCCTCGTCTGCTGTGGTTTCAGGGGAGCCATCGCTGGAACCGAGGGGCAGAGGAGGATGGGTGAAGCCTCATTAGGATCCAGAGGCTTCTCCTTAGGTAAGTATCCCCCAGAGGTGTTTTTTTGTTTTTTGTATTGCAGATCCTCTTGGAGCACAGTGTCCTGTCCCCTCCCTGCTGATTAAAGCTTTTGTTTGTTCTCTGCCACTGTGCAGTCCATGGAATAATAGAGCAACATTGGTAACAAACTGGAACAGTTGCTCAGAGCAACCAGTCAGAATCCCTGCCCCTAGGTATAACCTATAAATATTTTTATTTATATTTTTTTTTACTAAATGTTTGCCATAGTTTTGGGTTCTGTGGAATCCGTTACTTAAAGTTAAACTTAAATTTAAATAAATATGGCCAATTTGGACCAATGTCTTATTTGAAAGCTGCATAAATTAAAAAGCCTCTCTTGGCTACTTGAAGAATGACGTTGCCTAATACAAGTCTTTTTCTAATGTTTGTTTATACCTAATGGCCTAGGGTTGTATATCTTTTTGGGATTTTATAGTCTTGCGTATACAGCACTTTTTATGCACTTATTGAGAATGTTTCTTGTCTTCAGTATTACTTTTATGAATATGGCTTTGATGAGATTCTCAAGAGACCTCGACATGTGTGCCCATATGCTGTTGTGTCCTTTGTTTATAAAGCTGACCAGCTAAGACCATTGTCCTCGCCATTGTTAAGGTAAGTGATGCAATTACACAAATGGCCAGCTTGGGCATTACAACCTCTTATGTCTACTACAGTCAAATTTACCAGTATAGCTGGATGCAGGTGTTCTGGAATTGTAATTTGATCTGTCACGGATGGCTTGTTGTGATATATTCAGTACCACTGCTTAATGATGATGCTTGCCTAGAAGCAGCAGAGGTACCTCTCCTAGTTTAATACCTAAAGGATTATTCTTAAAGTGAACCAGAGACGAAGCACCCTCATGTATTTTACCATATATATCAGTGGGGACATTAGAGAAAACACCTACCCTGCTCTCTTTCATTCTTCACTGCATAGCTTTCTTCTTAACAGCCCTGATAAAATCCCATATTGAGCATTCAGTCTGGCTTTGCTCAGGAATCATTACAGCTGAATCTGTGTTCTCTGGTGTCTTTTCAAGCCCAAGCCTGCCCCCTTGTGGCTCTGCTCAGGAATCATTATAGCTGAGTCATTATAGCAAAACCAGACTGAATGCTCAGTCATGGATTTTATCAGGGCTGTTAAGAAGCAAGATGAACATTAAAGAATGATACAGAGAGCAGGGTAGGTGTTGTCTCTAATGTTCCCAATGTATATATAGTGCTTAGTCTCTAGTTCGCTTTAAGCATGTTTGGTAAAGTAGGCTTGTATCTTAAAACTATATTTAAATCGCATATCCCGTTCGTAACGACTTCACTGCTACAGGCCATTTCAAAATGTTTCTGTATTTGCCCTGCACACACACAGAAGTAAAAAGTACACACAATTAAAGTGATAGCATACTTTCTCTACAATAAATAAGAAAAATCCATCTATACAAGTTTCCTAAAAACCTCTGGGGGAGCTGTAAGTAACATTGGATTAGCAACTGAGAAATGGTCACATGTCCAAGCATCTACTTGCTTGTGATGTGCATACTACGTCTCCCAGAACACATAGTGTTTGTGATGCTGACACTTACTGCATATATGTCATATATTGCTGATAACTGAGCAAGGACCTTTTACTTGAACGCAAAGCTGTGACAATCAACTCCGTCTGCAAAACTGTCCCCTCCTGTCCAGCGCCTCTTTATTGGCATAAAGTGCATACACACGCTATTAGTATCACCCATCAGGACTGAGATTAATCTTGTTGTTGACACATGAATAATGTCAACTGTGCCACGCATAGTGTTTTTTTTTGGCGAGCTGGTAACAAGGGGGGCAATGTGATTGGTTGTCTCTTCAAAGATCCGGTGGGCTGTTTCTTTAAACTAAAGCTTAAATACTACAAGGGGGTTGGATCACCTACTTTTTGGATCTCTCTTCCCGCCATATTCTAGTGTACGAGTCATGGCGAACCTATGGCACATGTTCCAGAGGGGGCTCACTATGGGTACGCACACTGTCGACTGGTTTTGACAGCCAAGAGCAATTTTCTCTTCATTTACCCTGCCCGCTGTGTGACATACATCATGCCCAGGCAGTTTCATCCCCCACATAGAAACAGAACACATCTGGCCTCAGCATAGCCATGAGCCATGTTGCTCGAGGATTTGGGTGAGGGATCGGGTACTGATCCCAGAGGGGGGACATGCCTGGTATGTGTGCAAGAGGCTTAAAGAGACACTGAAGCGAAAACAAAATTATTATATAATGGTTTGTCTGTGTAGTACAGCTAAGAAATAAATAAAACATTAGGAGCAGAGACATAAGTCTAATATAGTTTCCAGTACCGGAAGAGTTAACCTCCCTAGCGTTCTGGACGAGCTGAGCTCGTCCAGAGACGCCGGAGGTCGCCGCTCAGGCCCTGCTGGGCCGATTTGAATAATTTTTTTTTCAAACACGCAGCTAGCACTTTGCTAGCTGCATGTTTGCTGTGATCGCCGCCGATCCGCCGCTACCTGACGCGAAAGAGGGCCCCTTCCCCACAGACCCCGTGCACAGCCTGGCCAATCAGTTCCAGGCAGCGCTGAGGGGTGGATAGGGACTCCCTATGACGTCAATGATGTCATTCCGTTCGTCGCCATGGTGATGGGGGAAGCCCTAAAGGAAATCCTGTTCAGAACGGGATTTCCTTATGGGCAAGCGCGCCGGCGGCAATCGGAGGGGTGGGTGGGAAAGCGCAGGGAGAGGGGGCATCATGTAGCTAGCGATAGGCTAGCTACATGAGAAAAGAAAAAAAACACCCGCGGCCGTGCGAACGCGGGTTTTCAGACTGCCCAGCAGGTTAAACTCCAGTGGTTATCTATGCAAAAGAGCCATTGAGCTCCACGACTTTAAAAGTCGCAGAGAGCTCTGTCTTCTGAAGCATATTATCTCAACAGTCAGTCACTATATCTTCTTTTTCTCTGCAGAGAACAGGTCAATAGTTCACTGGCCTGCTCTGTAAAATCATTTTGAATGCTGAGTAGTGTGTAAACTATAAATATGAGTATGATGCAATGTTATAAAAAAAAAAAACTAACTGAAAATAAAAATATAAGAATATTATCTTTGCTATTAATGTTCTAGTAAATATCCATACTATACAACCAATTCATTATCATAATTTTTTTTTTCGCTTCAGTGTCTCTTTAAAAGAATCATCAGGCGATAAAATCTGCTTTACTCACCTGGGGCTTTCTCCAGCCCCTTGCAGCCGACTGTCCCACGCTGTCACCTCGCTCTCCGTCGCTGTCCCCACACAGTGCAGAGGAGGACCTCGAGGTCGCCCTTACTGCACCTGCGTCAAGCGCCACTCTCAATCACGTCCACGTTGTCTGTGGCTTACTGCCCAGGCACAGAACCGCTGTCTGCGCAGTAAGGTGCGGACAATTACTGCAGACAACATGGCCGTGATTGACAGCGGCGCTTGATGCAGGTGCAGTAAGGGCGGCCTAGAGGTCGTCCTCTGCACCATGCGGGGCCAGCAGTGGAGAGCGGAGGTGACTGCGTGGGACAGTTGGCTGCAAGGGGCTGGAGAAAGCCCCAGGTGAGTAAAGCAGATTTTGGTAAAAATTGTCTGATGATTCCTTTAAGTCTGTATGCAAAACGGTATCATTCAGATGAGACCATACAGTACAATATGAAACCTACTTTTTAGCCTTTAAAGAGAACCAGAGACAAAGCACCCTCATGTATTTTATTACATTTATCAGTGGGAACATGACAGTAAACACCTACCCCGCTTTTAGTTTCATTGTTATCTGCTTAATTAGTCTATTAGCAGCTGTGATAAGAATCCCCGACTTGCTCAGTCTAGGTTTGACCTGGAATCATTATAGCTGAGTCACTCTTCTGTGGAGTCTTTTCAAGCCCAAGCCTGCCACCTCCTGGCTTAGATTTCCTGCTTTGCATACTGAGAGCTGTGATGACATGGGAGGGACTGCTCCTGCTGAGAGAGAAGCTCTGTGGCTGCAATATGATCCCTGTGTGCCCTGTGTGCACTAGATACTGATGATGACTGCAGTTTATTTCCTATGAGAGACACTTCCTACAGGCAGCTGTACATCATACCAAAATGAAATCACACAGATGAGCCTTTCTCATATAGCCTAGATAGCAGCATAGTCTCATATAGCCTAGACAGCACATCCAGAACAACTCATAACCCGGAAGGAGAAGGGATATGAGCCGGCGGCCATATTTGATTTTTCCTGGAGCAATAATGGATAAAAAAACACTAAAAAAGGCACACCAGAGCGGCGAAATTATCAGGTAGAGCATTTATTCTTTACAAGCTATCGACTGATATGTTTGTTTTGTGTGAAACGTTCATCTCTGGTTCCCTTTAAAAAGAAAAAACTGTGGGATTCTAAAAAAAAGTTAATTTCAGGAGTAGGAGGAAGGATACAATTGTTTTTTTTTTTTTTTTTCCTCGTCAGTGTATTTTCACCTAGAGCTTTCTTTTAAACAGTGTAAATTGACTGGCTATCCTGCTAATCCTCTGCCTCTAAAACTTTTAGCCATAGACCCTGAGCAAGCATGCAGATCGATGTTTGACACAAATCTGACAAGTTTAGCGGCATGCTTGTTTGTAGTGTGTGATTTAGACGCTACCAATGCCAGAACAGCCGGACTGCCAGGCAACTGGTATTGTTTAAAAATAAATGTCAGCAACCATACATTATGTCACTCACTTCAGGTTCCCTTTAACCACCCTGGCGTTCTATTAAGATCGCCAGGGCGGCTGCGGGAGGGTTTTTTTTAAATAAAAAAAAAAACTATTTCATGCAGCCAACTGAAAGTTGGCTGCATGAAAGCCCACTAGAGGGCGCTCCGGAGGCGTTCTTCCGATCGCCTCCGGCAGCCAGAAGTAACACGGAAGGCCGCAATGAGCGGCCTTCCGTGTTTTGCTTCCGTGTTTTTGCGAGCGGAGTGACGTCATGGACGTCAGCCGCCTCCGATCCAGCCCTTAGCGCTGGCCGGAACTATTTGTTCCGGCTGCGCAGGGCTCAGGCGGCTGGGGGGACCCTCTTTCGCCGCTGCTCGCGGCGGATCGCCGCAGAGCGGCGGCGATCGGGCAGCACACGCGGCTGGCAAAGTGCCGGCTGCGTGTGCTGCTTTTTATTTGAACAAAATCGGCCCAGCAGGGCCTGAGCGGCAGCCATCGGCGGTGATGGACGAGCTGAGCTCGTCCATACCGCTAAGATGGTTGGACAACTGAAATGAGGGGCATGGAAGCCGCCATGTTTTTTTCCTTTTTGGCAACTCCAGTTGCCTGGCTATCACGCTGATCCCCTGCCTCTATAACTTAGACATAGACCCTGAACAAGCATGCAGCAGATCAGGTGTTTCTGACATTGTCAGATCTAACAACATTAGCTGCATGCTTGTTTGTGTTGGTATTCAGACACGACTACAGCCAAATAGATCAGCAGGGCTGCCAGGCAACTGGTATTGTTTAAAAGGAAATAAATATGGCAGCCTCCATATTCTTCTCACTTCAGTTGTCCTTTAAGCTACATACACAAGCTAGATGGAACCCAACCGAGGGGTTGTCTCAGCAGAAAAGCTAGTTTGAGTATAAGTGTCTCCTGAGGCCACTTAAAAATTTAGCAAGTTGGATCTTCATTCCACCTGACGCTAACTGTTCCATCATCCATCCTTCCCTTCTTATAACAGTATGTGTTGCATTGGTGCACCAGAACGAAACTTCTTTACAATGCTTGTTCGCCAAGCTCGAGCCTGACAGATGATACATATGGAGAATGTGCATGCACTTTTATTGGAGCCTTCTGCAATCAGGAAGTCAGCAAAAAAATTACATTGCATTCAGAAATAAAACTATTATAAGAGGGCTGTTTTCACATGTTTTCTTTACCTGACAAGATTTGGGCATGGGTCAGTTTTTTTATATAACTGAGCAACATGAAGCTATTTCTTCCCGCACACCCTTGTGATAGTCTGTAGGCGTGCTCAAGCCAAATTTTTAGGGTGCTTGACAATGCACTCTGTAATTCCCCAAAAATGAATAGTCTAGCACTTCCCTAAATCAAATGTGTATTTTGTTGTTGCAGTGAAAGCCAATGTTTTGGGACACGCTGGTCCCTTCATCAAGGCATAACAGGCCTGTCAATGTCCCATAGAACAATTGTCCAAGCAGTTGGTCTCTTCCACGCACTCACCAGCAAGTGATATGTACTCCACGGTGGCAAGCACTATTATGCAGAAGTCACCGGGGAGTACACATCACTTGTTGGCGAGTGGACGAGACTGACTTCATGGACAATTGTTCTACTTCTATGCAATATTGACATACCTGTTATGCCCTAATGAAGGGATCTCTGTGTCCCGAAACAATAAAATCGGCATTTGATTTGGGAAGTGCCAGCCTATTTCCTTTATGATGGTTTGGATAAGACAAACTATTTTGCTTTTGAGATTATTGCTAACCAAAGTCATTGTTTTTTGTTTTGTAGGCCAGGATCTGTGAGCTATAGCTCAGAGCGACACAGTGGTATGTATCTTTGTTTTTATCTAAGACCACCATGTTACTCACAGGAATTGAGAGGAAAACTTTTTGTTGGATCTTGACAAGTTTGACACCTCCCAACCTACGGCAGATATATTCCTCTCTAATCATCTGTTAAAGCGGATCCGAGATGAAAATCTAACTATAACAAGTAACTTGTCTATATATCTTATCTAAAGTTTACATGGTTTACACAGCAAATCCAGCTGCAAACAGCTTTAATAGAAAATTATTATTTCTTCCTGTGATACAATGACAGCAGCCATGTTGTTTGTAAACATTACACAGAGGCAGGCCTATCTGTATCTTGATCACTAAGCCTGTGAAAAAAAACCGAATCCCCCTCCTCCCCTCTGCCTCTGAAATCAAAGGCTAGTAACACCTCCTGCTCCTCCTGCCCAGACTGAGCTCCCATGAGCCCTTGCTACTGCCAAGGCTCTCTGTAACCTGTGGGCGTGGTTTATTTAGGTTATAGGGAATTTGAGTATTTGGCTTGAGGAATGCCCTATAAACAATAGGAAAGGAACACAATTATGCAATGAGTAAAAGTTCACCTCGGATCCACTTTAAGAGAGGGCTCTATCTGCTCAAATCCCCACACTGCACACAGTTTTTTTTGTTTTGTTTTTTTTAATCAAAATGAGCATAAAATCTTTGAAAATCTGTGTGTGCAATCTGGGTCTCCCAGTCACCCCCATGTCAACCCCACTCCTCCCTTGGCCTGTTCAGTATAGCTCAACTGTCCCCTGTGCGGTCCCTGTCTCTGCTCTCCCCACTGGCTTCTGTTGCTTTTCTGGGTGCCTGTGTGATGTGAGGATAGAATCTTGTGGCACATAACTTAGGTGACCACAAGATGCCTTTAGTGTTTTGGTCACATCACACAGGTGTCCAGGGACAAGGAAGTGAAGAGAGGAAGCAGCCAGCAGGGACAGATGGCACTGGAACTGTGCACTGGACAGGTGAGAAGAAGCTCCGCCACTGCAGACAAGACTGTCAGTCGAGCAAAATAGACCATCTGCCACAATCTATTTTCTGCAAAAAATAGATTACCTCGATTTGGTTGGGAATTGATGGGTCATGGATGTCTAGCAGATCCAATCGAATGAACTGGATATAAAAAAAAATGAGCTGGCTATCGGTAAAAAAAAAATAAAAATAAAAAAAAATTGCTGGATATCGTTAACTAGTATATGGCCTGCATACATTTTTAGATAATTTTTTTTGTGCTACTTTACTTTAGGTTCAGGTGTAAACACTTTTTGCTGTGGTGTCAACATGGAAAGAGAGAAAGTTTTTTTGTAAATTTCCTTATGAAAGATGTGGCTTCCTCTGTGTAGTCTTCACCAGAGGACTGGCGAGATGGGGGTTGGATGGACGCCCAAAGTAAATAGTTGAAGCTGTGACTACAAGTTGTGGAATTACTATTCACACCACCATACTGCTGAGACACTTTAATGTATACCTTATGCTGGGCATACACGGTGCAATTGTGCACCGGAATTGAGCCAGCGGCTCGATTCCGGTGCGTCACCGCTCGTCTACGCGGATCGCTCCCGCTCGTCCCCGCGGGCGCTTCTTATCAGCGGCTCGTTTTTTTCTATTGTACGCCCCCAGGGATCAAGAGCAGAATTGATCCGCCGCGGTGATCGGACACGTCGGATATTATAAATCGAGCCATCAGCGGCTCGAGTGATAACAAGTATCTGACCGTGTATGCCTAGCATAAGTCTATGTTTAAACATCCCAGAAGATTTGTTTATTCTAGTAAATTGCTTCACAAGGTGTGTGGTGATGACTTGTACATATATGTTTGCGAATGGTTTTTTAATAATGACAGCTGTAAACATTTACTTTTCACAGATCGATCAAGTTTTGTTCTGTGGAGAGGGCAGCTTTTGTGCAACAAAAAACTTATGTGTTTTGCATCTCTGAAATCGTCAAATGGACCATTTTTTCCATATAAGCTGTGAGTACACTTACTTTTACATTTCAGAACAGTAAAACTTGTGTTCACCTACACGTGCTTCATTGTATTGCCTAACCCTTACACTGTGCCGATGTCTATAGGTGTTTCCACATCCATACGCCACAGGTGTCTAAAGGTGCTTTAGCACAAAACTACTTCCACCAACATCAATCAGCGTTCTTGTGCCATGGATGTCTAAAGGCGTTAAAGGGAACCTGAGGTGATAGACACATGGAGGCTGTCATTTTTATTTCCTATTAAACAATGCACATTGCCTGGCTGTCCTACTGATCCTCTGCCTCTAATACTTTTAACCATGGGCCCTGAACTAGCATGCAAATCCGATTTTCGTGGCTGTTGGCTTGATTTGCCATATACTTGTTTCAGGTGTGTGATGTTCGACACTGTGTGATGAGCAGGAATGCCAGGCAACTGGTATTGTTTAACCTCCTCAGGGGTATGGACGACTATACACGTCCATCACCGCCGGAGGTCGCCGCTCAGGCCCTGCTGGGCCGATTTGAGCGAAATAAAAAGCAGCACACGCAGCCGGCACTTTGCAAGCCGCGTGTGCTGCCTGATCGCCGCCGCTCTGCGGCGATCCGCCGCGAGCAGCAGCGAAAAAGGGTCCCCCCAGCCGCCCGAGCCCTGCGCAGCCGGAACAAAAGTTCCGGCCAGCGCTAAGGGCTGGATCGGAGGCGGCTGACGTCCTCGTCTGCTCGTTGCTATGGCAACGATGTAAGCAAAACAAGGAAGGCTGCTCATTGCGGCCTTCCTTGTTTATTCTGGGCGCCGGAGGCGATCGGAAGAACGCCTCCGGAGCGCCCTCTAGTGGGCTTTCATGCAGCCAACTTTCAGTTGGCTGCATGAAACATTTTTTTTTAATAAAAAAAAAACCCTCCCGCAGCCGCCCTGGCGATCTTAATAGACCGCCAGGGAGGTTAAAAGTAAATAACTATGGCAGTCTCCGATATGTCTCACCTCGGGTGTCTTAAGTACAACTTTTGAGGTTAGTGCAGTGTTTCTAAAACCTGTTCTTGTGACTCCCCTATTAGTCTCTCAACTATTTGGATTCCATCTAGCTGAGACACTAATTACCCCACCTGTGCTTAGGTGGTGATGCCTGCAAAACATGTACCATTGGGAAGTCACAAGCAGGGATGGGCTTTCGAGTACAGAAGTACTCGAATTCGGAATGCTAATTTAGGTTAATTAATGCACCTGTGCCTGCGGGATGGGGGGGTTGTTAACTTACCCAGAAGTCTGGGGATCCTATGCGTATCACCACTGTAAATCGCATCTTATGGGATGCGTTCCGCCACTTAATACCACACTTCCTCCTTCCGCCAGAAGGACGTGCGGTAGTGAGTGGTTGAATGCGTCCCATAGCACGCGTAATGCAACAGTCTAAACCCACCCCCCATCCCAAAGGCACAGGTGCATTAATTAACCTACATTAGCATTCCAAATTCGAGTACCTCTGTACTCGAAAGCCCATCCCTGGTCACCAGGACAGGTTTGAGAATCTGGGTAAGTGCCATATTTTGACTTGGCTTGCAAATAATTCCAATTTGATGTAGAATTAAGCAAGTCTTGCTGCAAATCTATGCAGCTTGAAATGGTCTTATTAAATGAGATGATTAAGAATTATGCTAATTATGAAAAGCTATCATCTATCATTTATTTGTACCTCAGTGACTATCACTTCTGACTTATGTGGTACTTGTAGATTTTGGCAAGACGTTTAAAAAGCACAATGGAAACGTTGCAGATTCTGTCGTGTAGTTTTCGTTTTGTTAGTTTTTGTTTTTTTTATAAAAAAAAAAAAAATACTGGCATGGTAAGTGTTAAATTGGGAGGCAAAATAAAAAATGTTTGTTCTCTTACTTAGACCAGACAAGATAGACTTGGAGATTTTAATGCGCCTGGAACAGATTAAGAAAAGGATTCCAACATTACACTTTTTTAAAAAAAACCATGCTACATCCACAGAAGGTATGTTTATAACTCTGCTTTGTCTACATACTGTATGTTATGTGTTTTTATGTACAGTATAAATAAATCTTTTCGATACACTATCTGTATTTTCTTTTGGCCATGAATTTGATTCTTTCAGTCTCTTCAAGTCATTTTTGATTCTAACGGAACCCCTGTGTTAGCAGAGAGAATTGGCCACACCTTCTTTCTGTGTTCCTTTTCTATAGTGCTCCCTATTACAGTAACCTGTGTCAGTGTTTCTTATAGTTCCCACAATTATAGTTCTCATCTATAGTATTATTATACTGTCTCACTATCATGCTGTTTTTTTTATGTTTTCTCTCTTTATTACAATGACCCCCAATTTAGCCCTTCTTTCTATAGAGGAGCCAAGGTCAGCTGAGCAAAATTATGCTCAAATTGAGAAGGAATGTTTAAGTGTTGTATTTGCCTGCCAACACTTCCATCATTATCTTTCCATTACAGATGAAACATATGAAACATACTGTATGCTTAGGGCAGGTATCTGCAAACTTGGCTCTCCAGCTGTTAAGGAACTACAAGTCCCACAATCAATTTGCCTTTATGAATCAGGACTGTGGCTGTCAGACTCCTGCAATGCATTGTGGGACTTGTAGTTCCTTAACAGCTGAAGAGCCAAGTTTGCAGATTACTGGCTTAGGGCCCTTTTCCACTACACCGCTGAATCGCAAAATTGCAAATCGCTAGTGATTTTTAAATCGCTAGGGTTGTTACTTTATCATAGAAATCATGAGGAGTATTTTCCAATATAGTGATTCGATTTGGAAATCGCAATCGCTTTCTGGAGCGATTTTTAGGCTCCATGTACACTGCAAATCAGTTTTGCGATTCTGATTCAGTTTCCAATTTGCAATTCGATTTTCCCTGAATACAATCAACAGAAAAACAGAGGAAAAAAAGCAGCATGCAGTAACGATAAAAAATCGGTATAGGGCCCAGTATAGCTAGTATAGTGCCCCAGTATTGGTAGGTAGTGCCCCAGTAGAGCTAGTAAAGTGCCCAGTATAGCTAGTATAGTGCCCAGTATAGCCAGTATACATCACCGTTACCAGGGGAACCGCTCTCTCCTGCCTCGTCACAGCAACAGTGCCGGGCGCGCTGCTGTGATTCACTTATACGCATGATGGAGAGCGAGAGGGGAACCTGGATTAGAGGAAGCGACCGCTGGCTGAACAGGTAATAGCGGCGGCCGCGGAGGGAGCAGGCCTGGGGGCCGCGGACCACCACCACACAAGACTCGCAAACAAGCCGACCCCCCCCCCCAACTTTTGGCCCCCTTTTTGGGGGTCAAAAATTCAGCTTGTAAAAAGTTATATGCATGCATTTGGACTTTAAAGGAGTGTACTCCAGTTCTATTCAGTTGCCTCAGTAGTTAGCTTGCTCCAGCTGTGTTTTTATGGGAGGGTGTATGTTGTTTGTTACTTGTCTGTCTACAGCCTTTGATTAAGCTTCATGTGTTTCTAATAAATTGCATATTTTTTACACCAGCTTTGTGCTCCCCATACCTTACTCTTTTTTTTGATATTGTTACATTTTTATGAGTGAGACGAGCCCATTTGGGTGATATCCCGTACCCCTATTTTTCACCAATAATTATAGCTGTTGCCCTTCTAGGAAAATGCCAAGGCCATTTTTAAATACAAATGTAGAATTTGCTTATAGCAGCTTCTTCTGGTAAGATGGGCTACATTTAAGTATTTTTAATGTGTAATAAAAACAACTTTTCTAAATCACTGGTAAGATCTCCTTACCTCCACATGCAGTTTGTCCCTTTGTACAGACTAGGAATGGTCAATTAGATGTTAGTACTTAGGAGTTGATTTTGGTTTTATGCAAGTTTATTTCCCTTTGAAATGAGCCAAACATTTGGCCTATTTCCAAATGCATGAAATTTACATCAATTTAGAATTATTATTAATAGCAGCTCATTGTCCATCCTTAGTACATATCAAGGGATACAACTCATTTGGCATGCTTCTGTATTGCTCTTGGGTATTAATGGTCACTGAGATGCAATCATTTCTGGTTTGCATGCAAATTTTATGCAAAAAATGTATTTCACTCTGAATTGGTCCACTCAAATTTGGCACGAAGCGTATGTGATTCGATCAGTTTCAAGCCACATTGAATTTGCTTGTAAGCTGACATTATTTGTGTAACATTGACTATCTCTAGCTATTGCTCCTCTTTGCCTGTTCAGGCATTGACCTGTCTAAAAAAAATTAAAATGGACTTGTGCTGAAGGTTGGAATGAGGTTGATGGTTCTTCATCGCTGTCATGTTTTCTCAAAAAGAACTTCACTTTACGCCAATTTATACTATTCCCTTCAGTAGGTCCTAAAATGATTGCTGTTCTCATTCCTTACAATATACTGTAGAACTACCAGATCAGCCTGTGGCTAGCATTACATGTGGCTGTGTCGCACCGCTTTTCGATCAGTTTTTGTTTTTAAAAAACACGCTGCCATTGACTTCCCCCCACACCTCCAAAAAAATACTCCTGCTGGTGTGCATTAAAATTGTGGTAAAATAGCCACAATTGCAATTTGAAAAAAACAACTCCTCTATTGTGATTTTACCACAATCCTAATGCACATCAACAAAGCATTTAAAAAAAAAAAAAAAAAATTGCTGTGCCTCTCTGTTTAATGTCTTCCCCTCTCTGGTGCCCTGTGCAGTTATACTTTACCTGTAATGCCGCTCGCTAGTGTCTGCCGTAATTCGCAGTCTGGCACCCTGTGACTACCGACATATAGCATGTGGGGTGCGTGTATGCCGTTGCAAGCGCCCCAAGTGCTATAGTGGCAGCAACCATGTGGGGACGGAAGTACGAGGACGGCGGTAGCGCAGATGGTGGCAGATCGAGTATAACTGCACCAGAGGGAACCTAAAACATTAAGGGGACAGCGGCCATTGGTGGCGTCACAAAGCCAATTCCTACAAGAACCATGCTGAAATTGATCTGGAATTGTCTTGCTGTTTATTGCTAGATTTATGGTTATCTTTTTTAGATCTCACAACAATTTAGTACTGAAAATGGTACTTCGGTTTTACATCGGTCTTGAAGTGAAATTTTGCTCAAGGATGCTCTGGCATTTTCTCTCAGCTATTCTCTCGTCTATTTCATGTATGGTAAATACAGAAATATATTTATTACAAAGAAATATGCAAATATTAGGATGGTTTCTGTAGCGAACCCTGTCCAGAGTATATTCTGTTTTGCCTGTAAATGTGCGAATGACCAGTATTGTTGTGGATGTTATATTTTAATCATATATTTTCTTTAGGATCAGTTTGGTAGTGTACTGGTAAGGCTGTCACCTTTGATGTGGGATTTGAGCTATTTGACACCAGTTCAAATCCCTGCTCAAGTCCCCAACTATCCTGTCCGTCTGTGGAGCGTGCCTACAACTGTAACAAGGGATATGGAGGCTGCCATATTTATTTCCTTTTTAAACAATACTAGTTGCCTAGCTATCCTGCTGCTCCTCTCCCTCTAAAAATACTTTTAGCCATAGACACTGAGCAAGCATATGCAGATCAGCTGACATTGTCAGATCTGACAAGGCTAGCTGCATGCTTGTTTCTGGTGTTATTCAAACACTACGGCAGCCAAATAGATCAGCAGAGCTGCTAGGCAACTAGTATTGTTTAGAAGGAAATAAATATTGCAGCTTCCATATAACTCTCACTTCAGGTGTCCTTTTTAAAGGACTTCCGAGGTTAAAAATGAAAAAAAGTTAAATACCTGACCTTTTTTGTTTTTTTCCACAGAGATTGCCATCCGCGCCCTCCATATTATTCCGCCTGGTCCCCCGCTCTGTTACTGGCCCCCGGTCGAGTCACGTCATCACTCCCGGCCGTCTCCTGCGCGTACATCGGGCGCATCAGGAGGAGGCCCTAGAGCTGCCCAGCCGCACCTGCCTCTATGCGGACTGCGCAGCCGCTGCAAACTTTGGCAGCCATTTTGTGCGGGAAATGATAACCCAACCTGTGGGGTAGGGTCGGGACCCGACAGGGTGGGCGGTAACAGAGCAGGGGACCAGGCTGAATGAAACTGAGGGTGCGGATGTCGTCCTCCATGGATAAATAATGTGGACCGGTATTTAACTTTTTTTCAATTTTGGACCTCTGAAGTTCTTTAAGTGGCTGCAGCTCTGGCACTTTGAGTCCACCAGGAGAAAAGCACATTATAAATGTTCTGTGTCTTGTCTAGGATTCATTTTATCCTATAGTGATTAATAATTTTTTTTTATTTGTAACAGTGGTGAAAAGTGGTATATATAGTAGTCTGTACGAAGTGGCTGACAAGACGCGAGCCAGCAATGATTTCCAAGCATTGTTACATAAACTTGAAAAAGAACAACTGGTAAGGTTGCTTTGCATGTAGCTCTTCTGTTTTTGAATTCCATTGTTTCAAGTAAAAAGACCTGTAGGGTAACAGGGCATTATAATACGCTAACAGTGCTGGAAGCTGGAGGTTGATGGCCAGGGCCGGGCCGAGGCATAGGCTGGAGAGGCTCCAGCCTCAGGGCGCAGTGTATGGGGGGGGGCGCACAATTCATTCAGCTGTCATTCCTAATTGTGTTTGAAGCAGAAAGAACTAAGAAAAGGTGATACATGGCAGTGACTGCAAGCCAGATAACTAGATATTAAGGTGTTGGGGAGGTTGCTGGCCCTGTGGCCCCCTTAGTCTAATAGCAATCAGTGTGTGACAGCTGGGGTGGGAGGGATGGAGGGGCGCACTTTGGTAGCTCAGCCTTGGGTGCTGGAGGACCTTGTCCCTGCTCTGTTGATGGCAGTATGGAAAGTGGACATCAAAGGACCTTCAAGCATTAATATTGATCTATTAGGGCTAGTCCACACTACAATAGCTATTCTAAGAGCTTTGTGAGTTTAAAAGCTCCTGCTAATGTTATCATATGTGTGTGCTCACTGGAGTGATGTGATTTTGTAAAAATTTCCCATAGCATTGCATTAGCAAGAACTTTTCAAAATCCCTATCGCTTAAAAAGCTCTTGTAGTTTGAATTAGCCCTTAGGACAAATGCAGTGCTTAAATTGAGGCAGTCTTATATAACAAAATGTGTGTGTCCCTGTGTGTGTCCCTGTGTGTGTCCCTGTGTGTGTCCCTGTGTGTGTCCCTGTGTGTGTCCCTGTGTGTGTGTGTGTGTGTGTCCCTGTGTGTGTGTGTGTCCCTGTGTGTGTGTGTGTCCCTGTGTGTGTGTGTGTCCCTGTGTGTGTGTGTGTGTCCCTGTGTGTGTGTGTGTGTCCCTGTGTGTGTGTGTGTGTCCCTGTGTGTGTGTGTGTGTCCCTGTGTGTGTGTGTGTGTGTCCCTGTGTGTGTGTGTGTGTGTCCCTGTGTGTGTGTGTGTGTGTGTCCCTGTGTGTGTGTGTGTGTGTCCCTGTGTGTGTGTGTGTGTGTCCCTGTGTGTGTGTGTGTGTGTGTCCCTGTGTGTGTGTGTGTGTGTGTCCCTGTGTGTGTGTGTGTGTGTGTCCCTGTGTGTGTGTGTGTGTGTGTCCCTGTGTGTGTGTCCCTGTGTGTGTGTGTGTGTGTGTGTCCCTGTGTGTGTGTGTGTGTGTCCCTGTGTGTGTGTGTGTGTCCCTGTGTGTGTGTGTGTGTGTCCCTGTGTGTGTGTGTGTGTGTGTCCCTGTGTGTGTGTCCCTGTGTGTGTGTGTGTGTCCCTGTGTGTGTGTGTGTCCCTGTGTGTGTGTGTGTCCCTGTGTGTGTGTGTGTGTCCCTGTGTGTGTGTGTCCCTGTGTGTGTGTGTGTCCCTGTGTGTGTGTGTGTCCCTGTGTGTGTGTGTGTCCGTGTGTGTGTGTGTCCCTGTGTGTGTGTGTCCCTGTGTGTGTGTGTCCCTGTGTGTGTGTGTGTCCCTGTGTGTGTGTGTGTCCCTGTGTGTGTGTGTCC